>NW_004797884.1:97350-98463 GCF_000002075.1 Aplysia californica | reverse complement strand
ACACACACACACACACACACACACACACACACACACACACACACAGACACACACATACACACACACACACACACACACACAAAATCAATTCCATCTTTTTTGACAACTAGCATCTCCTGTTCTCCAAATAAAAACATCAATCAGAAGTGATTACGTATCTAGATTAACGCTTTTAATGTTAACAATTATTGTTCATTTATATTATCCATGTGACTGCGAGCTTGTTTGTGAGTGTTAGCACACTACTGTATCATTATGGTTATGTGCAACGATGTGTGTGGAGAGAGAGAGAGAGTGTGTGTGTGTGTGTGTGTGTGTGTGTGTGCGTGCGCGTGCGTGCGTGCGTGCGTGCGTGCATGTGTGCGTTTATGTGTACTTTGGGAGAAAGGTGAGGTAATCATAGCCTGGGGGTGTTCCTACCGTCATCTGACGCTCAGCGTCCTAGAGGGAGGAGCTTAGTGTAAATACTGTCATTTCATTGGTTAAACGCTATCGGACGTATAATACGCATGCGAACACATGAGTGAAAAGCATTTTCAGTTCTATTTTGTGTATGTCTGTCCTCGTGGTTTTATGCACCCTGCATAATTTAACAAAATTTGATCATTTTTTGCGTAGTTTCTGATTATTTTCCCGTATCATTCTTTGTTAAAATTTTAAAACGTTTTTTACCCTTTTTTTTTCTTTTTTTTTGGGGGGGGGGGAGCAGTCCATCTACCTATGTTCAGAATAGTACTTGAGTAAAAAAAAAAAAAATTCCAAACCAGGATGATAAGCGATAAAACATTTTTTCCCAAACCAGATTTTAAAGTATTTTTTAAAAACGTTTTTCAAACCTGATTGAAAAGCTAACAAGACCTACCCCTCCTTCCAATTAAAAAAACAAAACAAAACAAAGAAACCATTTAAGTGCAAGAAAACATTTTTTCTCTCCTAACCGTGGTAGAAAGAAAATCGAAACAATATTTTTGTTTCCCCAAACCAGATTGAAAAGCCAGAAATCCTTTGAAGTCCGCGCGGTCAGCTACCGTTAATGGAGCCGTCCCCAGTTGTTGACAAACAGAAGAAAGGTGAGGTAATCATAGCCTAGGGGTGTTCCTACCGTCACCTGAC
>NW_004797884.1:95634-96476 GCF_000002075.1 Aplysia californica | reverse complement strand
ATATATCTACCTATCTATTTATTTATCTCTCCCTCTATCTCTATCTCTCTCTATCTCCATGTATCACTCATTTTTGCCTTCTCTGCCCTACCCCCCTCTCGCATTCTATCTCTTTTTTTTCACTAAGCTCATTGTCGTTTTTTTTTGGGTATTGTTTATTGTTATCTTTTTTATGATCACTATTTTAATATGTGTATTATTCGGTATTACAAATATTATCATTACTGTCATTATTAATGTTATGAGTATGGTCTTTTCTTAGTTTTAGTAAAAGTTTTACATCATTTGCAACACAATAAGGTCATATAAGGGCCGAAGATTAGAGGTGTTACAAGAGAGCAACAAACACAAAAAAGAAGGAGGAGAGATCATGGTGATAGATGTTTGATAGGAAAGAAGGAGCAAACCACACCAAAGCGCCCGCCAACCACCCACAGACCGGTCTTGTCTATTATCACTGAATTTAATTATGAAGGAAAATTTATGGTTATTAACTCACTTTGTTTCTGTTTTTAAACAAATAGTAATACATGGGTATAATTACAAAATGAACAACGTAAAAAAAGAGAACTTAGTTCAGTTTCAAGTCTTAAAGAATAAAAAGTCGCCATTTCCTTCGTTGATGACATTTGATCAGTACTGTTAAATACTATCTTAATATGATGTATACAAGGAACAGATCACAATCCTAAAGCATAAAGTAATAAAGTTCAATAACTACAATAACTATTAAACAAGAAACCTGTACTTTGCCAGACACATCCGTAAGTTAAACAAACAATCCATGATCTATCTATCTATCTATCTATCTATCTATCTATCTATCTATCTATCTATCTATC
>NW_004797884.1:87822-95534 GCF_000002075.1 Aplysia californica | reverse complement strand
AAAGAAAAGAAAAGAAAAGAAGAGAAGAGAAAAGAAAAGAAGAGAAAAGAAAAGAGAAAAGAAAAGAAAAGAAAAGAAGAGAAAAGAAAAGAGAAAAGAACAGAACAGAAAAGAAAAGAAAAGAGAAAAGAAAAGAAAGAAAGCTGCGCACGATTAGAGCCGAGAACGTTGTTGCGATACTAGTACATTTGATTACCGACTTCAAATACGGTCCAAAGATCTGATTACTTTCTTCGCTTTGCTAGGCTTGGTACTGTTTCTGTCGACGCTGAATGCCAAGTTTTCACAGAAACTGTCCTCGCTAAACATTTTAGCACTAGGCATTCAAGACTCTAACCTTGTGTCAACCATTTTGAACTAGAGAGGGGAGGAGTGATATAATTATTATTGTTGCTCCACCTTCCTTCTGTCGTCGTGTTGCAACTCTAACGTTGTGTCAGCAAATCTGAGGAATGGTCATTTTTGACCCACTTGCTGCACTCTTTGGGTTCAATGGGAGAAACAAAACAACAACTACAACAACAACAACAACAACAACAACAACAACAACAACAACAACAACAACAAACAAAAACTATGTTTTTGCTGTGTCAATACAAGACATAAACAAACATATTACAGTTTCGAAAATTAGTTGTTGTTTTCTTTTGTGTGTGCTTTTAATGGTTTTTAATTTATTTTTTTTCTTTAGATATAGAAAGAGCACGCGGTAATAATTTGTGAAGCATCATGGTGAAACCAGGCGCTCGTCAAAATCATTTTTTGTTGTTGTTGCTTGTTAAAAAGACGCAAATCTAGATATAGGTCTGCTAATTTTTTCACTTTTTCCGTCCTCTTATTATACGACGAAGTGTCTTGGTGAGATTCAATTGTCGGACGTGGGCGGCCAAAAGTGTTGCTGCTTAGATCTTGTTCCTTTGGGAGGTCTCTTTGACTTCGTAGATTCATCTTCCTTGGTTTTTTGTTTGTTTGTTGTTGTTGTTTTGGGGTGGGGGGGGGTTGCTTTTCCTTTTTCCGTCATGTCATCGAATCACGTCATGTTTTAGGCCTCAGAGAAGGGGCGGCTCGTAGGGCTAAAAAGTGAACGTGCACAATTAAGCTATTGCATGCTGAAGATAGTCAAGTGCATAGTAAATGAGACGGTGTATAATTTTAGGATCTTTGAGTTGGTGAGAGAGGACCTTGTGCTTTTATTTCATCCTTTTTACTTGTCACTTTGATTTCTTGTACTAAATTTGTTTGTTAGCTAAACATCAATTTCGTTCATCCTGTATTGGAACTGAACACTCAAGTAATAACTTTCACTACTCCACTACAAAACCATTCAAAGGCACAACTCATGGGACGGTCACGTTCACTTAAAATAGTGGCAAGACAGACAATGAACCAATCACAATTCACTTGAGCACTCCGCTGGATTGCTCCGGGGCTCACATAATATTGGCAAACAATAGCGTACAGTCTATCGCGTTTATTTTTAGACTGCCTACTGTGTGCAATGTTTCGGCACTATGCGGCAGGAGCACATATGAGATGTGCCGTCTAATTAATATTAATGTACCGCCAAACTCGCTACGAGTGTCGTTATCGCTTAGGTTATCCCCAAGAGCAATTTACAGGTCACGTTACACTGTCGAATAAAAATATCCTATTATGTTTAGCTAAAGTGCGTGGACTTTGGCATGGCATAGTAGATGTTTTACGGCGCTATAGACACAGAAATGACAGTTATGGCGCCAGTGAGGACCTTATTTTGATATAATCTTTGGCTAGTGTTTGTTTATAGCTTCCTTTATTTTATCATTGTGTGTGTTTTACGTAATAGAACATTACAACATTTTGGGCGGCACTGCACGACCGTGCTCTATGGACGAACTGCGCCTGCCTCAGAGGCTGGGTGTTGTGGGACCATTCTTATTACATGTCAAAAAAATAAACGTATTTGTTGTCTCTCAGTCTCGGTGTATTTCATGCTCGGTTCGACGCCCATTTGATTTTTGATGTCTTCGTTTCTCTGTCTGTCTCCTCTTGTGATATTTAACGTTTTTCTTAAACATTTAATCTTCATCTCGCATGCTGTTATTTGACCTTGCAGCACTTTGTTGAGAGTCCAGGCTTGGCACTGGTAGCAGAGAGTTGGTTAGAATATTGATCTGATGAGTGGTTTCTTTCAAAAGTAAAAAAATAAAAGGCTTCCGGTCGTTCGCACACACATTGATCACGTGCTGTTTGGGGGCACGTGAAGAAGAAGAAGAAGAAGAAGAAGAAGAAGAAGAAGAAGAAGAAGAAGAAGAAAGAAGGAAGGAGAAGGAAAAGGAGAAGGAGAGGGAGAGGGAGAGGGAGAGGGAGAGGAAGAAGAAGAAGAAGAAGAAGAAGAAGAAGAAGAAGCAGAAGAAGAAGGAGAAGGAGAAGGAGAAGGAGCATCACTTTGTAATTCCTAAAGAAATTTCAAGTTTGTTTTGTAATAACCCCGAAAGACAGCTAAAAACATGTAAACTGTGAAATGATAATACCGGGTATGCAAATTAGTGTTTCTGACCTGTGTATGACCCTGTGAAGTGTCATGTAACATTGCCTTTGGTCTGCCGCTGGGCGGGTGCTCTGGTGTGGTTTGCTTCTTCTTTCTTATCACACACCTATCATCATCCTTATCTCCCCATCTTCTTTTTTATGTTTGTTACTCTCTTGGAACACCTCTAATCTTCTGGCGCTCATATTATGACAGTATGCAGTTGCGAGCGCCGTAAAACCTCTGGTAAAACTAAAAAACTAGAAATCCCCATGTGTTCGCTACGCCCTTATTAAGCTAAAGCTGTTGTTTGCTTTCGTCTCCATTTTCTGCCCCCCCCCCCCTCACCTCCTTTGCCCCCTCCTCTGGGGGGTCCTGGCTCTTTCTGCAGCCTTTCTACTGTTGCTCCTTGGCTCATTCTTACTGCTGTCTTTCAGCCACACCCTTGATCTTCTGGTAGGAAATATCTACAACTAGATCTAGATCTAACCTTCTCGGATAAGGGCGACAAATCTTGGATGTCCCGTGTGCAAGTTGCGCACGTTAAAGATCCCTTGGTGGTCCAAAATGGATTAGAGGAGGCTCATTTACCACACACACAAAAAGAACAAAAAAGAACAAAAAGCTACGCCCTTAGAGAGTTGAAAGATCTGTAAGTAAGAGTAAAGAAGGGGGACTTTATTAGAGTGGCGGAATTTAGAAAACAAAACTATCAAAGCCGAGCACTATCAGAACGGCTCACTTTTATCAACGATAGTACATAAGTAGACTCTTTGCTTTCATTGAACGATATCGATACGATTTGATCCCCAATACCATCCCTTATCAAATATTGTTCCGTACTAGTATAAAAATATATTCTTGTAAAGCGAATAGAGCTTGCTGTTGAACGGGAATTTTGCGCTATACTATACAAATCTATTTTTATCTATTCTTATTCTTATTCTTATTCTTATTCTTATTCTTATTCTTATTCTTATTCTTATATTATTCTTATTCTTTTTCTTATTCTTATTCTTATTCTTATTCTTATTCTTATTCTTATTCTTATTCTTATTCTTATTCTTATTCTTATTCTTATTCTTATTCTTATTCTTATTCTTAGATTATTCTTATTCTTAGATTATTCTTAGTCTTATTAATATTTCCACAAAATAAGATTCACGAAAACTATTTTCCAGGTGAGTCAACAGACACATTTCTAATGTGTGCAGTAGCTTTGGGCAGTGGAAGGCTTACGGGCTTGATGAAGCAATCTATGCCCCACCTAAATTTTTGGTCCACCACCGCCTCTGGATGTGTGTTCGTGTCAAAACAATAAAACTGTTTTTGTTTTTTTATGCTACATGTTTAGGTCTGTATTGACGTTGTTTAAAGATGTGTTTGCTTCTGTCACTGAGTCATAAGACTAAGAGTGCTATGTGTTCCCCTCCACCCTCCCCAAATAAAGAGTGCAATGTGTCCCCCTCTGCCCTCCCCTAATAAAAAGATCATCACTCAGATAAGTTGTGAGTTGCAACACGACGCAGAAGAAATGTTAAAATGATATGTAATATGTAATAACGATTTCATTTTATACGCTCTTATACTAACCGTCTAGGTTTCATTCCTTTCTCGATCACCATCCTTGACTCAAGATTACAGTGTTGCACAACTCAAAACGCTACCCCTGAAGTTCTATCTGCTCAGTACCTATTTTTGAGAAATTTTACGTCAAAAGTTATGCTGAGTTTCATAACATGTCCAGCTTTGTTGTATGCAACTCTTTGAATATCTCGATAATGACTCCGAATAACCTTTTGATTTTAATAGAGCTGATAGATAATTTGATTTCTGACCCCATGGTGTCAGTAACTCCAAACGGCATCAAAATTATTAAAAAAAAAAAAAAACATTAAACTTCAGACGATAGCCTACTTTGTAACTCTATGGTAGCAAAATCTCTGGCAAAGAATCTTCCTAGAAAACTTCACATTCAGGTTCGACAGAAGTGGCCCCAAGCCTAGTTGAGTTTAACACGTACAAGGGAAGTAAATCTGTAGGTGGTATTAGTATGTATCGGTAATTAAACAATAGATCTAGATATTATATATCGACATTACTTTTTTTTTTTTTATTAATTAAAATGCACAGATATGATAGTGCGCGTTTTTTTGTGGGTTTTTTTTTGGGGTTTTGCTCGGCTCTGATAATTTCCTTTGTTATGCACGTTTCGTACTCAACTGTACTTACTGAGCTACTAATTGAATTTGAACATGCTGTCCCACCTACTATACCCCCCTGCCCTGTCTGTCTGTCTGTCTGTCTGTCTGTCTGTCTGTCTGTCTGTCTGTCTGTCTGTCTGTCTGTCTGTCTGTCTGTCTAATCCATTCATTGTTTGTCTATCGTTGTATCTATCTACCCCGCCTTCCCAATAATATACACACATCCTCTCGCCAGGCTCCACTCAAACGTCATCTATCTATCTATCTATCTATCTATCTATCTATCTATCTATCTATCTATCTATCTATCTATCTATCTATCTATCTATCTATCTATTTTTGTCTAGCTGTGTAATCATTAAAAGTGGGTGGTTGGCGGGTGCTCTGGTGTGGTTTGCTCCTTCTTTCCTACCAAACATCTATCGTCCTGATCTCTCCTCCTCCTTTATAGTGTATGTTACCCGCTTGTAACACCTCTAATCTTCGGCACTTATATGACCTTATTGTGTTGCATGTGCCGTAAAACTTTTACTAAAACTAACCCAAAAAAATCATTAAAAAATCCAACTTCCTTCCTCCCCGGAATCCACTGGCACGTCACCAATATCAATATGGCCTGTGTAGAAGGAACATAATTCTTGATCTTTGTTCTTCTTACTTACTTTTGTATTCTGGGTTTTGTTTGTTTGTTTGTTTTTGTAAAGTGTTTTGCGGCGCTCGCAACTGCATATTAAGGTCATATGAGCGCGTGGGACACACCTAATATTTTCAGTTGGTAGGAAATTTTGAATTTTGCCCGGGTGGCGGCCGAAGCCTACTCTCATCGATTTTAGACCACCAAGGGATCTTTAACGTGCGCAACTTGCACACGGGCCCTCCGAGATTTTTCGCCCTTGTCCGAGAAGGCTAGGTGTAGATCTTTCCTACCAGAAGATCAGGGGTGTGGCAGAAAGACAGCAGTAAGGAGGAGCCAAGGAGTAGCAGTAGAAAGGCTGCAGAAAGAGTCAGGAGCCCAGAGGAGGGGGCAAAGGAGGTGAGGGGGTGGGGGCAGAAAGTGGAAATGAAAGCAGACAACAGAACATTGCTAGAGAGCAGGAAAGGAGGTGAAAGGAGACAATTTTAGAGAAGAAAATTTTTTGGTCGCTACCCGGATTCGAACCCGGGACCTTTGAATGAGAGGCCAACACCTTAACCTCTAGGCCACGAGAGCCCCCCTCGTATTCTGTCCACCTTTTACTCTCAGATCTGTCTACTGGTAAAAGTTTAGATCTAATTGAGTCTCCTTTCTTATAACGAGTCAAATTATTGTCTCTCACTCTGACACTAGTGACATACAATATTTTGTTTACTATTACTAGGGTGTTAAACTTATACGAGTGCCTGAACTGCAACTAACAGGGAACTGCTGCTTTTTCTTTCATAATCTTTACTATCGTCATTTTTTCCTCTACTTTTTTAAAGGTATGTTTGTCACACTCTTGTGACCCTCTATTTCCGGGGTACCTTGATATTCGAAGCAGACTTTGTGCTGTTGAAGCTAGAGAGGTGAGCAGGGTAAGTCTGATTCCTTGTTAGAACTTCTCTGTTGAAATCCACACCTTGGCGCTCTATTATGACCTTATGCAGTTGCGAGCGCCGTAAAACCTTACTAAAACAAACAATCTTTCCCTCAGACCTGTTGATCGGTAAAAGTCTATTTGAGTCTCCTTTCTTATTATAACAAGTCAAATTGTCTCTCACACCGACACTCGTGACATAGCAAAAAAAAACCCCAAACATGTTGTTTAATAGGGTGTTAAACTGATACAAACCGATGACTTTGACTTCGCTGTCACACGTAGAAGACTTGAGTTCGATTCGGAAGAATGTTTCTAATACGGGGTGCCCACTATGGCTGGATCGGGCCGATCGCCCGACTCGATCGCCTGAAGCTGAAAACAAACACGTTTTTGTTTTTGAGGCAACCGAGTCGGGCGATTGGCCCGATCGGCCGATCCCATCCGTAGTGGACACCCTGTATAATCCAGTACCCCCGTCTGTTTATTGGGACGGTGAGTTTGGTTTTTTTTCTTCAGATCGGACTGACCTAACGGGCAGGGTCGAAGCATCCCGCTTGGCTAGTTGGAGGGCGTCACTGGTAGGTTCTACTTCTTTTCTTTCGTTCTGTTGTTTCTGTTTATCTCTCTTGCTTTTTCCTTGCACTATAAGTATGATCGTTTATTAAGGAGAATAAGACACAGCCCAGTCAGAGATAAGGAAGGAAGAAGGCGGTGGGGATGAATTGGACATACACTCTCAGTTCAGGAAGTCAAGCAGCTGCATAACAAGCAAAGTGTTGGATTGGGAACCCACAGGATAAAAGTAAAAGATCAAGGGGAAGATCACGTGGAACCTGGAGAAGAGTCACAGAAATTGATGTACAGAAACGTGTGGAAGACATGGAGTGACATTAAGCGCTAACCCAGGATAAGAAAAGGTGGAAAATATTTGTTCATGACCTATACCCTGACCCAGGGGGAGAAAGACAATGATGATGATGACACGACCGGCCATGACCGTTATTTTTTAACTCTACATCGGAGAAATCGAGCCATTGGCATGCTCCACGCTCTTCTGCTGTTGCCTGCCAGTACACCATTCAACGTCTGTCTTTTTCTGTTGACATCGGTAATATATTTTAGCAACAACAAAAACTCAAAGAACTATGTAGATATTACTTATAAAAGAAGCAGTCATCTTACTTTTATGAGATCTAGATCTATATTGTATTAATGGAGACGTAAACACCTACAATTAATTTATGCTTCTTATACAAAAGGGTTGGGACTACCGAACTACCAAAGTCCCAGCCCGCCAGCCCGGAGTCCACTTCTTTAAACTGAAGGTATTTTTACGCCCTCATCGACCATAGTTTACATATTTGGGGGCTCTCGTGGCCTAGAGGTTAAGGTGTTGGCCTCTCATTCAAAGGTCCCGGGTTCGATTCCGGGTAGCGACCA
>NW_004797884.1:85586-86925 GCF_000002075.1 Aplysia californica | reverse complement strand
GCGCACGCACACTCACACTATACTATTATACTGTGTCTCTCTGTCTCTTTCTCTGTCTCTTTCTCTGTCTCTCTCTGAGTCTCTCTCTCTGTGTCTGCCCCCTCTCTCTCCCTCAACCGCTCTCTCCTCCTATCACCATAAATCAGCGACACTTAGCCCCGCCCACAACGCCACAGACACGCCGGAAGCTAGCTGGACTGACAGCGCGCGCAGACGACTGACTGACTGACTGTTTCGCGGTGGCGGGCAAGCGTAAAGTTTGATCCCCACACCCCTCACCCCGCTCGCCACCCTCATGTGAGTGCGCGCGTGCGCGTGTGTGTCATACTCTCGCTTTGTTGTTGTCGTCGTCTCGCTCGTTGCGGTCAGAACCAATGATAATATTATGTACCTGGTCAGAACTATGAGCAGATTACCCAGATTCTGGCATCTTCTTTTCAACTTCATCGGCTGCATTGCAGAATGGCGTTCTTTTCGGCCTTTTGGCGTAGATCAAAGTGTAGTATCTTTTCCCGACCTTGTGCGCACTGGTAAGCTGGACGGATACTGCAGAAGCTGATAAGGGACGGAGAAATCTGTCCCTCAATTATACATGTATGTATATCCAGCGGATGGATTACCGTCCATTAAAAAAAAAAAGTTCTTTTCGACTCTGGGGACTGGGGTAATAGATGTTTGATAGGAAAGAAGGAGCAAACCACAGGAGTCAGGAGAGCTCCCGCTAAACACCCGCCACCATAGTTGTACGTTATAGGTTTAAAAGGAGATAACTCTATGCCCGCCACACGCAGTTTCATTATTATATTACCATTATACATATTGCGTAAAAATACACCAGGGAGGAACTGAGAAGGGGCCATTAGTATAGGTGATTGTCTTATAGTAGAGATGTCCGTTAGAGCAAAGAGTGAAATAGAATAAACGATCGGACGAAGGTGAAAAGGGCCGTGTTTGACATCTTTGTGAAAGGCAGGCTGGTGGGTGGTTAGCGGGTGCTCTGGTGTGGTTTGCAGTTTGCTTCTTCTTTCCTATCAAACATCTATCGTCCTTATCTCCCCTCCTTCTTTTTTATATTTGTTACTCTCATGTAACACCTGTAATCTTCTGGCGCTCAAATGACCTTACGCAATGGCGAGCGCCGTAAAACCACAACTAAAACTTAAAAGGCAGGCTGGTCATGGTGTGCATGTGAAGGCAACTGAGGAATGTAATGAAAAAAAAGAATGAAACAAATCTAGATTAAACATGTTATTTGAGGAAAGGACTGATAACACGCAGCCATCATTCACAAAGGCATGGCAAATATTCACTTCTACAAACATACTAACAATGCTTTGTG
>NW_004797884.1:76307-84401 GCF_000002075.1 Aplysia californica | reverse complement strand
ACTACTACTACTACTACTACTACTACTACTACTACTACTACTACTACTACTACTACTACTACTACTACTACTACTACTACTACTGCTACTACTACTACTACTACTAATAATAATAATAATAATAATGTATGGCATTTATATAGCGCTCAACCTCTTAGCGCTTGACTCTACATAATTACATGTATAAACGTTACTCGCAGTTGGAAGAAGAATAAGACTAGCTAGTTAAATTGGTACATTTGTATCTTCTTTATGGAGACCTCACGAGAAGATTGGGTATGGGAGATCTCACTAGGAGATTGGGATTGGAGATCTCACGAGAAGATTGGGATTGGAGATCTCACGAGAAGATTGGGATTGGAGATCTCACGAGAAGATTGGGATGGGAGATCTCACGAGGAGATTGGGATTGGAGATCTCACGAGAAGATTGGGATTGGAGATCTCACGAGAAGATTGGGATTGGAGATCTCACGAGAAGATTGGAATTTGAGCCAGAAACTGCACTACATGTATAAAAAGTGATGCAAAGGGAAGCCATACGCTGTGAGAGGCTCGGTGCTCCAAAACGTCACTGTGCTGCAACGTTAATCATTTCATTTAAGGGTGCACAGTTACATTAAGGAGTCTGAAGTCACAGTGACATGTAGTTTAATTTTCAGTGTTTCATTCGTTTTGTTCAGATCTGATCTTGGAAAAGTCCGTCTTCTAAGACGCCATTGTGCGGCGCTCATATGACCTTATGCAGTTGCGAGCGCCGTAAAAACCTCTACTAAAACTAACTAAAAGACGCCATTGTAAATCAGTGAGGCTTTCGTTCATAAGCAGTGCGCACGAGATCCACAATGACTTGGCGATCGAATATTTAGAGTCCGCTCATCGAACTAGTACCCAGCTTGTAATAAGATAATAGTGTATGGCACTTATATAGCGCTCAACTCCGATTAAAACACAGACTCTTAACCCTTTACGGTACAACCATAAACATTACTAGCTGTTGGAAAAAACAATAAAACTAGTTAGTTGAATTGGTATCTTCTTTATGGAGATCTCACGAGCAGATTGGGATTGGAGATCTCACTAGAAGATTGGAATCTCGTCAGAAACTGCACTACATGTACAAAAAGTGATGCAAAGGGACGCTATCCGCTGTGAGAGGCTCGGTGCTCCAACACGTCACTGTGCTGCAGATATGGATGTCTCCTCTGCGCGTGAAGAGTCCTTCAGGTGGGCTCTCCGACACGTCATGTCACACACCTGGAGATCTTGCTCCAGGTCGGTGGTCGTTCTTTGCTGTTATAGCTTACTCTTCACTTTCCTCTCTGACACATTAGACATTAAAATTTTCAGTCGTTGGTAGGAAATTTCGAATTTTGCCCGGGCGACGGCCGAAGTCTACTCTTATCGATTTTGGAATAACAAGGGATCTTTTAACGTTCCCAACTTGCACACAGAACCTCCGACATTTTCCGCCATTATCCGAGAAGGATAGATGTAGATCTTTTCTACCATAAGATCAGGGATGTGGCTGAGAGACAGCAGTATGAAGGAGTCACGGAGTAGCAGTAGAAAGGCTGCAGAATGAGTCAGGAGCCTAGAGGACGGGGCAAAGTAGGTGAGAGGCTGGAGGCAAAAAGTGGAGACGAAAGCTGACGACAGAGTATTATTAGAGAGCAGGAAAGAATGTGAAAGGAGAAAAATTTAGAGAGGAAGATTTTCCATCACTATACGGATTCGAACCCGGAACCTGTTGAATGGGAGGTACCTCTAGGACACGAGAACCCCCGGAGGTGTCATCCCTGGCTCAGAGGTTGACGTGCAATGACCTGCCATTTAGTTTTAGTATTAGTGGAGGTTTTACGGCGCTTGCAACTGCATAAGGTCATAATATGAGCGCCAGAAAATAAGAGGTGTTACAAGAGAGTAACACACATAAAAAAGAAGAAGGGGAGATAAGGACATAGATGTTTGATAGGAAACAAGAAGCAAACCACACCAGAGCATCCGCCAACCACCCACGACCTGCCATTGCTGCAGTCGCCAGCTGCCGTTTTATACTCTGTCACACGTAGGCCAGTCCATGCCTTGATCTTATCGGTCCACTTTGTTCGTTGTTCTGTCCACCTTTGGCCCTTTTGCCCCACGTCTTGCTTTCGAGTACATGTATTTCCTACCTAATGGCCTGGTGGCGTTTTAGACGATCAACGTGTTGTATTTTTTCTACACTTTTCATCTTGTTAGATCTAACCCTATCCGTTCGCCTGGGGTCATTTTGAACCCCAGGGGTTGTTTTCTTCACATTATAGAATATTCCTAGTGCTAAGATCTCTTAGAAACTTTCAGTATTTCTCATGAAAATATTTTGACAGATTGCTATGCAAAGCGTACGGATCGGATTAACGAGTAAATTTCCTCTTTTGAAAGTGGGGGCACCAAGTTCCCCACGTCGCAAGGATACGATAGTAAAATACGACGCACGGATAGAGTTAAGCAGGTTTTGTCTTTCGTGGAGAACAAAACACACTTCATCGTTAGTCTTTTTTGCTCTCCAGTTAATTCTGTCCATTCTGCGGCAACGTCACATTTCAAACGCAACTACGTGTATTTCGTTTTCTTCTTTCTTTGTAAAAGTACAGGTCTCAGCGGTGTATAGGAATATGGGGAAGATACAGTACCATGTTTGTTTCTAAAAAAAGAGTCCGGATTAAGGGAGGGAGAAACATATAGGATCATATAATATGAGGTAAGGAGGGGGGGGGGGAGTGGAGATGAAAGCAGATGCCAGAACTGAACAAGAGAACAGGAAATGAGGTGAAAGGTGAACAATTATTTAGAAGACATTTTTTTTCGTCACTCAGGTTTCAAACCTGGGACTTTTTCAATGAGGGGCCAACACCGTATGTCTAGTCCCCGAGAGCCCTTTGCCCTATGGTCATCAGTGAATCATTTTCAGTTAATCATTTATTTCTCATTCACGTACTCCACGTTGGACTGTTGAAAACTCTCACTAAAACTAAACCACGACTGTTGATTGGACAATCAGCAGTCCCTGAAAACGGCGAGTGTGTTACATTCCAGTAGCAAGATAAGCGGCAGCTTCGAGTGACAAGATGACACCAGACGAGTGGTGTCGTGTGGGGAGAAGGGGGTTATCTCCATCGAGAGTGTCGTCACTTCCGGCACAAGTGACGGGCAGCAGCAAAAACTATAAGTGCTGTTTTGGAGTGAAAAGATTTCATTGGGGGGAAAGGGGTAGGGGTGGGGTGGAGAGGAACAAACGATGCTGTGGAATCTGCTTATAGTACATCAACTGTCTAAGACGATCATCAGGGAAAACGAACGTTAAAGTTGAACCTGTTCTTACGATCACCTGTCCAAGAGAATATCTTGTACAAATGACCATTTTTCCTTTTTTTGTATATATTATAATGACACTGCTCAAGAGTATCACCTGTCTAAGACGCACCACTTTTCTCCTCGACAAAGGGTAGCCGTCCTGGACAGGTCAACGGAATGTGGTAGATGTATCAATTATATATGTAGATGGTGTTCCAGTTCTCGATAATGAAAATGAAACACCCAGAGAGCCATCTTAAACGTTATGTACACTCGTTCGACAGGTCGAATCGGTAGGGACAGGCTTGTGGTGGCGTCAGATTTAGACTCACTGTCGTTGCACACCGAAAGCATGATTTCGATTCGTGAGAGGTGTAGTCTATTTTACCAGACTTCTCCATTGTCTATGTCCGACGATGACTAACGGATCCCCAGAGGGGAAAAAAAGGAGAATTAAAATAACAAGTGGCAAAATGAGACCAATTCTAGGAGAGCAAAGTTTGCCACATTTTGAGCATTCAAAAATACCACTTCCGCTCGTAGATGCGCTTAGCTTCTCTTGATTTCAGTACTTTTGTTCATAAATCCGTATCTAGTTGTAACGCCCCTTTCAACACTGCAAGTGTTATTTATAACTTGTACACTTTCGTCTGACCGCAGTTAAAACAAGATAAAAAATAAAATGCACTTGCAGTAGTTTTACACCCCTACCGACACTGTTTAGGAGCTTTTTCAACCCTGCCTGCCATGAGAGGGACACAATATCCGGACAAAAAGCGGGAGCTACTCAATAAAAATTCTCCCCTCATATTGTCCAAACGTTGCCCAGCAAAGGAAATTGTTAATTCCTCCCAGCCTGACTCGGCCTCGTGACAGAAATATGCAATGTTTGACACAGGATGAAAGATTTGCGCACATCGTCTACTTTTTCAATATTGAAACTTTATTTAACATTGACTGTTTTATTGGATGTGGTGTGGGTCAATGGCCCTAAATACTGCTCAAACTTACTTACTTACTTACTTACTTTCTTATTTACTTACTTACTTACTTACTTACTTACTTACTTACTTACTTACTTACTTACTTACTTGGGAAACGCGCGCGCACCAGTTTTAGCATGTTTTTTGGGTCTTGTTTTTCCCCTCAATTTTTAATGGGTCATGACTTTTTAATTTATTAACGTGCAGTCTTTAGATTAACAGGACTTCATATCTGCATACTGTAGTTGTAAAAAATCTGTTTTCCTGTTAAATTGATCTCATGATTATAAAATTAGAGTGGCTTGAACTTGGCTGTGTGTTTCGAACACGGTGTTTTCACGAACTATTAACATTTTAAACAATCATAGCTCCGTTGTTTGTAGACGGATTTTTGTATTTTTTTCCTGTGTTGTTCATGGTTTACCTAGTAGAATCAATGTATGAGGTAAAAAGTTGATTTCTGTGTTTTCAAATTTTGGCTTGTGGTACCTGAAAGTTACTTAGTTGCTTGTTTACTTACTTACTTACTTACTTACTTACTTACTTACTTACTTACTTACTTACTTACTTACTTACTTACTTACTTACTTACTTACTCGACTCATAGGAATCGAACTCACGTTTCCTTCTTAGTTTTAGTATAGGTTTTACGGCGCTCATAACTACGTAAGGTCATAATATGAGCGCCAAAAGATTAGAGGTGTTACAAGAGAGTGACAAATATAAAAAAGAAGAAGGGGAGATAAGGACGATAGATGTTTGAGAGGAAAGAAGAAGCAAACCACACCAGAGCACCCGCCAACCACCCACACTTTTCTTCGTTTGACGGCGAAGGGTCAAACCGGCTACACCCCAGACGCCGGTAAAGGGGGAGACAGTAAGTTGTACCCACAGTATTCTACACTAAGAGTAGAATTCTGTGGTTGTACCCTTAACATGTCACGTGGTCACCCTTTGATTGGCTGTTCGTTACCCTAGAATTACAACGTTCTTTCTGCCCAGTACCTAGTTTTGAGACAATTTAACCCTATCCGTTCGCCCTGGGGTCATTTTGTACCCCCCGGGTTGTATTCTTCACATTTTAGAATACTTCTAGAACGAAGATCTCTTTGAAACTTTCAATATTTCTCAAAATATCATTTTGACAGACTGCAATGCAAAGCGTACGGATAAGAAAACAAGTAAATTTCCTCTTTGGAAAGCGGTGGTACAGAGTTCCCCACGTCGTGTGGATACGACAGTAAAACACGACGTACGGATAGGGTATTGAGCAGATACAACCTATTTTTCTGACCTCTTGGTCTTAATAATTCAAAACGGACAAAAATTTCAGATAGAACTTTGTAATTTTTAGGCAGCGTATTAATCCACTAGACCTAGTTGGGGATCCTACTGACCCAGAAAAACAATAATTTATATATGAATGTGAATGACGTGCTTTCAAACTCAAGACACACGAGTAGGAGGTCGGGAACAGTATCCCACCAAAAATGGACACCACCACCACTGCCATCTTGCACATCATGCAGAATCGGATAGGAAACGGATGTGTGTGCACAGGCCATAATTTGTTTTAAAAGTGCGAGTCGAGCACGGAACAGACTTGACTAGAGGAAACAACACGTGAGCCTGTGGAGAGAGAGAGAGAGAGAGAGAGAGAGAGAGAGAGAGAGAGAGAGAGAGAGAATGTTTTATGAAGAGGGTTGTTTCAGATGGTAAAACATTTTTTAAAAAAATTAAAGCATCTAACCTTTGAAACATTCCACTGCCATTGTAACGACCAAGACAAATTTGTCCCTGTGAGATGAATAAAGATTGTCATGGTTATTGTCGTTATTCAGTTGACGTGCTGCCACTTTTAATCGTGAGTGTTTGCTTCCCCAGTCCTGCTCGTGCCACACCTACGACACATTGCACAACAACAGCATCCCCAAAGAAAACATCGTGTACATGTTGTTCGATGACGTGGCTAACAGCCCTGCGAACCCAATCAAGAGAAACATCGCCAACGTTGTTGAAGGGCCGAACCTTTACCCCCGATGTAAAGCAGACTACCGGAAGGAAGAAGTGACATCTGAAGTCTTCCTAAAAGTTCTGACTGGAGACAAGGAGGGCGTGTAGAAGCTGATTGGTCGAGACGGTAAGGTAATTGCCAGCGGTCCTGACGATCATGTGTTCGTCTATATGGTTGATCACGGAGGTCCAGAGGTCTTCTACTCCCCACGTTTTGCTTCACTGCACAACACTAAACTTAAGAGCGCCCTCAAGCAGATGTACTGAGAGAAAAAGTACTAGAGGATGGTTCTTTACATGGAGTCTAGCGATTCGGGGAGCGTGTTCAAGGGTATGCTCCCAAAAAGACATGAACATTTAAGCTATCACCAGCACCAAAGCCCACAAGAAAGGGTGGACGTGCTGTTGGGATGTAAACCGTCGTAGGCTCTTATTTCGGCAACGGCTGGATGTATAACACAGACGAGGCAAATCTCCGCAAGGAAACACTCTATCAGCAGTGAAAAGTGATGAAAAAAGCCTACCGCAAGCGCACTGGAAAAATGAGTCATCCCCAGAAGTATGGAGACCTCAGCATGAACAAAGAAGTCCTTACCCAGTACCAGGCGACGGCGGAGGGACACCAACCCGGTGTCTGCCTCAATACACTGGAAGCAAATAATACTCAGGGGTCAGAGCTCACCTTCACCGGCATTGACCTCAATAACCCCGCCATTGACATGGTTCCAATCGCCACAGCGGCTCGTCGCCTCATCGAGTCACGTGATCTCAGTGGTGAGAAGCGAGAAGAGCTCATGGCCGAATTACGTCACATGATGCTGGTCAAGGAAAAAGCCGAGTCATTGACCAAAGACCTGGTCATGGCAGCCTTGTCCAGCCACAGAGGTCTGACGGAGACAGACATAGATCTATGACCGGCAAAGAGCAAGTGGACAACACTGAGTGTTACAAGGCCGCCCTCAGCCTCTTCTCTGCCTGATGTCCTGGGATCGACATGGGGAAGTACCCATTCGCAAGGAGAAATCTACAGGCCTTTATCAACCTCTGCAACCACCAGCCCCAGACTGACGTCATGAGCGCCATCTTGGAGGTCACGGAGAAATTCGGAATTTGCCGAGTTCTGTAGACCCGTCGGATCAAGTCGCCCCCAGTTCCCGACCGACTCCCCTTCTACAGATTTTTACTTCTTTGCCTGTGTCTAATTGCTATTATTTTAGGGTTTGAGGTTTTGATGTTGCAGTTAGTTATTATTGTTGTGTTGTTGTTGTTGTTGTTGTTGTTTTAGTTGCAGTTGTTATTGTTGTTGTTGTTGCTGTTAAAAACAGTTTTAAAAAACGAGATATCTTAGTCTACAATCTTTCGGTCCATTTCCTGGGTTGCATTTGACAAACAAATATACATCTCAATTTAATTTTTTTTTTAAAATAGAGAGTGGGGCGAGGATATATGGTAATTTTAAGGGCTGAAACCCCCCCCTCCACTCACACATACTCCCCCGCCCAATTTTTCTACTTTGTAATTTGCTTTTTTTTACTCAATTGGTGACACTTTTAGATGTAAAATGCAGTCAAACGTGTTTCTCATGATGTACTCGTACTTTGTAAAATATACCCGAATACCAAGCGTCTTATATGAGTATGTGGTTTCGCTGTGTGATCTTTGCATAAAAATGTCTTTTTGTTGATTATTTATGTGTATTTAGAGCTGAGAGTTCTCTCTCTCTCTCTCTCTCTCTCTCTCTCTCTCTCTCTCTCTCTCTCTCT
>NW_004797884.1:66606-76207 GCF_000002075.1 Aplysia californica | reverse complement strand
GTGTGTGTGTGTGTGTGTGTGTGTGTGTGTGGTAATACAGTCATTCGGGCACGTGATGGTGTGCCGATGAAACCACACTAGAAGATAGTTTTGTTTGTTTTGTGGTTTTTAATTTTGGTTCGCTTTTTGTTGTTGTTTGTTTTATAGTAAGTTTCACGACACAAGCAACGCAAATAAATGTGCGAAGCTTAGAGTTAGAGATGAGAGCTTTAGAGCAAAGAAAAAGAAAAGAGAAGCGATAGTGGCGATCGATCTTTGATTGAAAAGAATTAAGGAACAAACCACACACGACTGATCGTTTTTTTTTTGTTTTTTTTTAAATGTGGATACCTTGTTTACCTCCTCTATCGACAAATTTATACATTAAGGAGGCAAGCTTCCGACTTTTCCTGTCAGGGCTAACCCGAGTTGAGAGCTATACCATCTCTTTGCAGACAGAATGAGATACTCAATAAAATTTTTCTCCTTGCTCGAGAATCGAACTCGGGTCTCCTGAGTGTGACAGTGAAGTGCCTAACCGCTACATCATACATGATACATCACAGACTTTGGTTTATTGTTTGCTGATGGCTGCAAGGTTTGCTTGACATCACCCGCACCACAGACCCAGCATTATACCAACTGAGCTAACAGCGTGGCCTCAAACTTTGCAATAGAGATACTGTAGACAAGATGCTTGAACTTTAATATTTGAAAACTATCACTTGGAAACATTATTTGTGAAAGCATTCTTTCCGTCAACCGAGAAAACGACTATTTCTAAAAGGAGTTACTGTACTGGTTAGTAAAAAGAAGGTGTAAGTATGCATTTCACGTCCTTTTCAACAACTGCTCGGTTTTGTAAAAGCGGTACCTCCTAATTTGACGTCCATTTCTAGTAGTAGACTGATCCAAACGGGCAAAGTTTGAAAAGTCTGTGGAACCGATTTTGAGAACGGTCAGTATGGGATTTGAACTTGGGCCATCCGATCCGTAGTCCAGAAAAAGCGGAAAATAAAAATTACTGAAATCTGAAAGGAAAATGTACCTTTTTACAGGCGATCAGTACACAATAAGAATTAAAACGATTTGTGAGGCATCGCGGAGATATCAGGCGATCAACACAATGAAATCGAAGAAAGCAGCATGTTCCCGTCCGTTTTGGCAATTTTTATAGATTTAAAACAATATTTTATCAAAGCTCAACACCCTTTACTTTAATTTAAAAATACACTTACTTCTAAGTGGATTTTACTGAGAAAAGTTGCGTACAGGAGACTTGAGTTCAGATCCCGTACGAGTGAAGAGGTTTCCTCGTGTCGAGGTTCTCTGTCTTTCTGGCCTGCTCAGCTCGGGTTGGCCGACACAGTCCCGGTCATAACAGTGCAAGGAAAAAGCTTGACAGAAACAACACAGAAAACAAGGACCTACCAGCAGTGTCCTTATTTTTCTAGTTTAGTTCTAGTAAGAGTTTTATGGCTCTTGCAACATAATTAGGTCATTAACGTGCTGAAGATTAGCGGCATTACAAGAAAGTAAAAAATACAACCAAAAAAAAGGAAGAGAGATAAGGACAACAGAGATATTTGACAGGAAAGAAAGAGCAAACCACACCACAGCACCCATCAACCACCTAAACATAAATAAAACCAAGCCAACAACTCATCATTGATGATATTGAATACTTTATTGACTTCTGATTCACTTGCACAGCCAACCACATCAGACAGGAAGATAAAACAAAACCACACTACTAGTACCCAATAACTCAATCGGTATGTCTTATTCAACCGTACACAAAGCACTTATTGAAAACAAAAAATTGTTATCAAATAAAAACAAATCGACACGACAGGATTAATATTGAATAAAAACCCTAATCCAAGAACAATCATAGATTGAGACGAAACAAAACAAAAATACAAATGATTCCAATTTTTTACTAATTATGATGATGATTATAATAAATTACCCCTCCCGTTGCATCACTGCCACTCTAAAACTGCTCCATCTAAGATACAACACGAAGAATAAGTCCATTACTTTTCAGGTGAATCCTTCATCCCACTAAAAACAAAAACTGAAGACACAGCAGAGACCCGATCAGTCTATACTTTCCCTCTGCAGGCGGCAGCAACACCCGGACTTTGTCACAGTATTTGTTGAAACTCTGAAACTTGACTGATGCGCCACACATGCACTTTAACTCCTTATCTCCAGCAAACCGCTCCTAACGTCTCGCAGCCTGAACTGTAGTAAACTGCTGAAAACAGGTCTCGCTAACTGGAATTCCTTTCATTAGTCACGAAGAACTATCTAGACAGGTTCATTTTTATTTTGCTTTAATGACCAATTTAGTGAGTTATATCATGCCACTTTTAGGTTTTGTACCAAAACAGGACCCCAGCATAGCGGGAAATTTAAAATAAAAAACTACAAAAAAAACCCAAATTGATTAAAAATCTCTTGGGAAGCAGGCTGCGTAAGCCAAGACCGTTAGAACCAACAAAGAGGTTATGTGTGACACTTCTAATTAGAAAGAAGACAACATAAGACTTGATAAAGTAGCCCCTCACATGGGAATTGAACAAGTACCTTCTACTTTATCTTGTAAAACCAAGAACCCTAGCCACTACAAAACAGATGCTGGACCGACAAAAAGTTGCTGTAAGCAGAAAGCAATCAAACGTCATATACAGGGCACTACGATACCGGAATATTTCCTTTAAATTTAAAGCAGTTTCTACTTCCAAATTTAAAAAACCCCAAAGTTTTAAAATCACGAAAACAGTTGTACCTTTAGCAAAATTAGATCTATGCAATTTTGCTGATGGGGGAAAAAAAGAAAAGGAAAGGGCATAAAAAAAAATACATACACATAGATATATATTTTAATTGTCGATAAACCACAAGGGACGCAGGAATTAACACTACAAGGGGGAAAAAATATAGATCTTGTGATCGAAGGATTCAGATAACGTTTCAAACACATGGGGATGCTAGTTTTTAAAAACTGAATAGAGGTACAAAGAGGAGCAGATCAGGCTCAAAACAGTGTTGTTACAGAATCATCATCCTTGTCCAAACAGTCTGTCGTATAGTCCCAAACAACTACCCCCCCCCCCCCCCCTCTCCTTCCTACAAATGTGTGTGTACTGGATGCTATTGATTCTTTGAAGACTCAAACTGGAGCACAAATAAACAACATGTGCAAGTTCATCCAAGGGGGGCAGGGCTAGGGCATGTTTTTGAAACTCAAAAACCAGTTCTTTTTGTGGAAATTTAAATACTCTGATGTTCTTAAGTCCCAATGTGTTCGAGGAGACCTCTGAAATCCACAGGGGGGTGGAGGTAAAAAGTTACAGAAACGCTGCTTTGAAGTCAGAAATATACAACTGTTGATGAGACTAGCAAACACAAAAACATTTAGTATCTCTCCCCTTATACTTATAATAATAAATCATAAATTTTTCCCCTTCTTAAAAAACAAAAAAATCAAAACCGTATCAACTGCTCAGTGTAAGACTCCATCATAAGTCACGTTTCAAAATGGCGCATGGCGGAGTCTTACACTAAACAATCGATACCATCACAGGACAGCAGGAAATAACCACCATGTTTTTAGAGCACTTACAGCAGCACAGTCGTACCTTACAGCGCAAACAAACACAAAATTAAAAAAAACCCACCAAAAAACAAAAACAAAGGGAAAATGATACAATTATTATAGTAACAAGAATTCAACAAGTCAAGCATAAATATCTGTTTAGGTACACTGCACTGTACACGTAAAGAGCCCTCTTCCACATATGGCAGTCTTGACATTTTTCCACACACACTCTTTCTCATTTCCTAATCTTAAATGTGAAACGTTCGTTCTCTCCTCTTTCAAGCATACAATGAAAAATAAAACACATAGACATATAATATATTTGTGATATATATTTATATATATAGATACAGATACAAAATGAGTGACAAAGTTCAAGAGTGAACCGAGACAATTTCAGTGACTTTCACACGTGAAAGAACGAAAAAAAAAAAGAAGTTCCGGTCTAATTCCAGCTACGGTATATGAAGGGCAGAGAAAAATTTCCAGCTTCTACGCCAACCCACTCAAATATCCCATAACTACCATTTAGACAGAAAGTTCAGCAACTAATACACCCCCTTAAAAAAATAAGGTGCTTCAGTGTTGGATTAAAATGACCCTTTCAGCCAAAAGACGGGAGAAGCGACATATTATTTCACACTCGAAAATACACAACTCTACGACACACATGATTTATACCTTTAAAAAAAGAGGGGGAACATTTTCATAAGACCCCCAGAGGGTTCGACCATAAGAAAAATATTGTACAAAACGTTCATCCACTGAGCACGCTCCCCCCACCCCCTCCAAAAAGGAGCTGTACATCATCTCTACGGGGTCTGACAGCAGTATATAATACGTCTACAGGGAGCCCAGGAGTCAAGTCAGCCTGCAAAGTCCTGGCAAAAATCCAGATGGTGCATGGGGGAGCAGCTACAGCCAAGCAGCGTGCACGTGACACAACACTATGCAGCGTTGTCTCTGCCACAAATGAGAGGTTCAAGACGGAACTAAATGCTGTCAGTAGTGCTCTGCCACAGATTCCCAGAACTGAAAGTAACCGCTGTACTGTAAACGTGGCAGATTCCAGAGAGCTATACAGCATCTCACTCAATTTCTTCAAACAATTCAAACGCTATAAAATATAAAACTTTCAGAGACACCCCAGCCATCTTACTTATTTCTTCCCATAATTCAACAGCTTTGTTTATAAAAAAAAAAAAGAATCATCTGATTGACAGAGCTTTCTTCTCGCTTATTTCTTTTCGTAGTTTACGAGCCGTCGAGAAAGTTTGCCCTAGCGTCAGTAAAGTAAAGAGTGTAATTGTCTAAGTTTTACACCTCCATTAACACAAGATAGATCATATAGGAGGCGGGCTGCTTTGACTCTGCCCGCTAGGGCCAAGAGAGACACAATGTACCAGCAAAGATACTCGCTAAAAAAATTTCACCACCCAGGAACTGAATGGACGTCTTCTGCATGCTAAGGCCATGTGTCTAACTGTTCCACCACAGACACCAGTAAGGGAGAATGAGGAATAGAAAACAGACCAAGAAACTAAAAAGGCTCTAGGTATGTAAGGAACAGGGGCGTTTATGTGTGTATTTGTACGGTGGGTGGGGGTGTAAGACTATACCCAAAAGCACAACCCGATCTAACACAGCAACAAGGTAAACACTGATAAAATCATAAGGTAAAATAGCCTCTCTTTTCCCCATCACCAGGCTAACAAAAATCTGTCAACATTACATAGAACCTGGTCATTAGTCAGTACAATTTAAAGCTGTTTATCTCAATGATCAACAGTCATTTTACTTCTGCTATTCCCTTCGCAATCGCTGCTACAATGATGCATATAAAAAAAACCTGACTGGTCTAACAGACACAGAATTATCAAACTTGCAACATGTTTCAACAATTATAATAAATATTGCAGAATTTAAAAAAAAAGGAAAACTTGTAGTCTTGATTAGTGAAATTTTGAATGGTGAAAGGAACTGACTGTGAACTTTAAACTTCCACTCTAAGCAACCAGCCATGAGTAAAAAACAGTGAACAGCTGATAAAAGTTAAACTCAAACAACCCCACTGAAATGTCCGAACAGTCAGAGAAAATTCTGGGATTCCATGGAAATTCTACCAAATGCTCAGCCTACCCACCCACTGCCACCACCACCCCCTCCTGAGACAGATCTACTTCTCGATGCTAGAGAGTAACACTTACAGAAAATAAGGAGAGATAAGGACTAAGGATGTCTGAAAGGAAACGGGGTAAACCACACCAGAGCACCTGCCAGCCACCCACTCATTCTGTACCCACCTGAACCGCCATCAGGACTTGTAGTATTATGACACAAACGAAAAAAAAAAAAAAAATGACATACACATGACATTGCACGTAGCATTTTTTTTCTCTCACACCACATTTCCATCCCGTCTGGTCTTTTTCTGTTTTTTTCCTTTTCCCCTCAAACTTATAGACTTAAGGGTTTTGTAACAGCCTTACACACTTTCAACAACACTGGCAACCCTAACTGTTGATAACTGTGGTTGTTTCTGAAAATTAGCAACATATGTCTCCAGCCGCAAGCGTACTTGGTATGAGCCTAACTTGTGTGCCACATGGCACACGCACTCACACATTCAATTTCTCTTTCTCCCTCCCTCTCTCTCTCTAGATAGAGCCTAGCCTCCTGCTGACATTAGGAGGACACCACTTTTCCAGTATCCTCCTTGCCCTTGTAGCGTGCCTTGCCGTGAGAAAATGGAAGGTATCTGTACTTGATCATATGCTGGGGAAAAAGAGAAAAAAATTCCTCAATAGATATGACGGAAATGATCATAACTGTGGGTCTACATGACACACCCATCAACACAAATTTAATCATTTAGAAAGCAGACTCCTTTGACCCTGCCTTTCAGGGCCAATTCCAACTGAGAGAGAGGGGGGGGGGAGAGAGAGGGAGGGGTTTGGAGGAGGAGAGGGTGGTCGAAATTACGAGAGATGAAAACAAGCGTAATTATAACAGCACACTTTATAATCTTAGAAACATACGTAAAAAGACCAATCCGCATCATAATCACAGCGGAGAGCACAATCCGATGATTAAAATTTTAAAATAAAAATAAGGAAAGAGAATTTATTCCAAGGCAGAGCAACCTATCTGAGAAAGTCAAGTTTTTTTAATATATAGTTTCACTGGTTTGTTTCTTTTGTTTTACGGCACAATAAGGTCATACATTTGCACAAGATTAGAGGAGCTACAAGAGAGTAACAAACAAAAAAGGAGGGACGATAAGGACAATAAATGTTTGATAGGAAAAAAGGAGCAAACAACACCAGAGCACCTGCCAACCACCCACTTTCATTAGTTTGTTACACAAGACGCAGACCATATTTTTCAAGTGCCAAAGACAGGACAATGCATCCACACCCAAAATAGCATCTTTCAAAGAGGCAGAGCTACATAAGTGACAGATGTCAATAACAAGCATCACGATTTTTTCTCTCGCGTTTTCACCCAAAAAATGTATGAAACGTTTCGTTAGGCTGCTCTGCCTTAGAATGTAGAACATTTGCAGACCCTGTACTAACCTTTATCTGTCGCTTCATGGTGAGGGTGAAGAGGATGATAAAATACATGACCAGGATAGGCCAGAACACTGGGATGTTGAGGGCCTCGAAAAACGTGCAGACCATGGCCACCACAATTGCCTTGGTGAATGAATACCTGAGGACAGGAGACATCTCTACTTTTACTGACTGTAACTGTAAATGGAAGCTGTTTACACCCCTCCCCTCAACACTATTAAGATCATTTTGGAAGCGGCTGCTTCCACCTTGGCCCTCATGGCCAATCCTGGATGAGATGGATACAAAGTTCTTAAGTTCTAGCAGACACACGAAGATACTCAAAGTAATAATAATTTTCTAAAAGCTACAGACACACCCCAAACATTCTGAAACCACAAATGCTGCTAAAAATGACTTATATACAAACGCTAGAAATGGCAAGGAATCCGAGAAGCAAAACTGGGCCAGCAACAGTAAAAAAAACCCCGTCCCCAAAAGAAAAGAAGGGGGATAAAAGACACACAAAAAAGACACTACACCGTACATAAGACAATAAGCCACACAAGAACACCCATCCCTCTCTCGCACCTCCCTCCACTTCAAACATGTAAAAAGGACACGTCGCTTCAATTCAAAGAGAGGTAACAAAGAAAAACTTGCAGACTACGGCAATACTTGTCCAGTTACTTCCCTTGAACACCCCCAAATAATTTAATACATCGGCGTTCCTTCGCACAGAAGCAGATGACGGACACAGACCAAAACAACTACCAATCGCAAAACTTTGTCTCATCTCCATACTGTCCAGATCAGGGAGAGAAAAAAACCCAAAAAAACAACCCAAAAACATTCAAATAGTTTACACAGGTAAACATTCTTAATATGAAGTAAGCCCATTGACAGAGCACCTAAAACACAACACAACTGACTTTGACAGATCTAGAGCACCTTATCTGATCATGCATCTGTTGACACTTTTCCCCTCCCCATTTCAGTCCTTGAAAATTTCACGGACACAAAAGAAATTCAATAAGGAAGTACTGAAAGATGCACAGGTTGACTTACGCTGCTCTGAACAAATTAAAACAATGTTCCCCAGGGAAACCAATTTGTGAGGCGTGCTGACAAAATGAGTTACTTCTCGCAATCCACAAATGGAGATATTGGCCAAAAATTGACACTAGGGCCAAATTAGTAGATTTTCTATTCATGCCGTATTCTTTAAGTATAAAAAGCCTTTTATTATTTCATATTTATAAACTGTAAAAACTTCAGCTATAAGCGTGACGTATCTATTTCCATAGGTCTCGAATCCAAGAAGTAACTCATTTTGTCAGCACCCTTCACATGAATTTCAAGGACAGAAAAACAAATTGAATAAGGAAGTATGGAAAGAAACCCAGGTAGAGGTAGATTCCTCACCAATGAGAACAAATGGAAAACCACAAAATGCGGTTTCAAGGACTCTTGACCTGATGTAAACGGTTTAAGCATCTTGCACTCACAGGAAAATAGTAGGCAAACGAGACTGAGACAGACCCAGGGAAACACGTGGAAAACCTGAACAGATGGCTGACCAGGGAACACCAGGATAATATAGGATTTTGGAGAGCATCTTTCCATTGAAGAAAGGATTGACAAGTCACACTCTGCCATCCACATCTGTTTCATCTATTTACAACTATGCTTACTCTTGAGCATTGCTTCGAACGTTGAATATTTCAGTAGCTTATACAGCACATTCAGAGAACAATCTTTTATCCAACCCATTAACCCCCTCAAACAAAGAAGCATAAAAGGATACACCCCCCCCCCCCCCCAATAAGAATACAACAAAACCAAAAAGACATACCAGAATTTAAACTCCGGTAAGCGGCGCATAAATGGCCTGAACTCTTCATTGTTCCTTGTGGGTAATGAAGGTCCATCATCTGCATCTGAAAAACGATACAAAACTTTTGTACACAACCATTACCATAAACCAAACACATTTAAAAACAGACAGGAACCAGAAAAATTTTTTAAAAAGATTTCACCATAAACTATATCTATTCACAAAGTGACCAAGTTAGTGCATGCATAGTGCCTCTTCATATATGGAATTTTAAAAAAAAAGAAGTCAGGTCTCACCTTATAGGTTTATAGTGACAGCATGTGCCACCAGAGACGGCTTTCCCACAAAGTAAGGATAAAAGATTTCAGAATGCACCATTAAAGCTGTACATCAATGACTACACCACCCCCCTAACACTTCACATTTTACAGACACTATTTTTTGTACTATTATCTAATCCTGAGACAGAGAGGGAGGGAGGAAGAGAGTGAAGAAAGAGAGAGATAGAGAGATAGAGAGAGAGAGAGAGAGAGAGAGAGAGAGAGAGAGAGAGAGAGAGAGAGAGAGAGAGAGAGAGAAAAAGAGGAAGATATCGAGAGAGACAGATAGAGAGAATAAAAC
>NW_004797884.1:20947-65006 GCF_000002075.1 Aplysia californica | reverse complement strand
GGGATGAGTGCCAGGTCTGATATATATTTTTTATGACCCAATCGAAACAATTTAGATCATTTAGGAGGTCGTACCTAATTGATGCTATTTTTCTCCAAAATAGTCTTGACAAACAGAACGGGTGGAACCAGAGGGCGAAAAAAATAAAATCTGAACTCCTTAACCCTATCCGTACGCCTGGGGTTATTTTGTACCCCAGGCGTCATTTTCTTCATATTTTAGAATACTTCTAGTGCGAAGATCTCTTTGAAACTTCCAGTATTTCTCAAAAAATCATTTTGACAGACCGCTATGCAAAGCGTACGGATTGGATTTACAAGTTAATTTCATCTTTAGAAAGTGGCAACATCGTATGGATACGACAGTAAAACACGGCGTACAAATACGGTTAAACTTTCCAGAGATGCCAACAACAGAAAACCGAAATGAGTATTGGGACATATGAAAATGTGTATTTTCAGGGGAAAATGTGTATTTCCCACGACCGACCAACTAGAAATAGTAAAATGTTCAGGGTGTCCAGCAATATTTCCTGAAAAAAAATCACTAGCTCACCCGCTCGGAAAAGGGAGCACACACACGTACAATATACATGTACCCAGTCAACAACATGTTAGTGTTCAGTGTCGTACTGGGGTCTTGTTTGACTTAAGCATTTCAGTCTATTATATACCTGTAATATTTTCCTCTCATTCTTATATAAAAAATAAATCCTGCTTTGAGAGTTCGGAAGGGCCTTGAACATGAATTTCGACTATCAAGAACCAGTCTGGGTGTCCATGATTTATAATATGAACTAACAGACTCAAATTCTCAAATTATTGCTCAAACTCAGAGAAAAGTAAAGACTTTACAGGCTCAAGTAGACCCGTGCACTGTGAGAGTTGTAACAACTGTGGGAGGGCAAGATGCAGTGACACTGAAAATCTGCCAGTCTTGAACAGAAAGTTACAACATACTGTAGGTATAATTTACTATCACCCATCCAATGAAACGCGAACACTTTATTTCAATAACACAGACTTGCAAAGTATGAAGGGTCCCGATTCCGCACATGGCCTGCACCAACGCGCGCTTTGCAGAAAGCTCAAATCAAAATTCTGAAATGTGCTTCCAAGTTTTGTCCTCTGGTGTTGCCTTAACTCCCTCCCCCTCCCCCGATAGTATCTTAAACCCCCCAAAAATCAATAATCTCCTCCCCTATTCCGTAGTCCTATACTTCGCAGCGCCGTTACTCCCACCAAAGACGGTCTTTACTCGCCCGATGCCGCATTTATGATGCGAATGCGCGCAGGTTCAGTGACCGGTCACGATGGCCAGCCAGCCAATCTAAAAATCGGACGACGCTTGTAATTTCTTTTCTTTTTTTTCCACAAGTGATAGCACAGAGGTGAGTCCGACCGAGCATTGATTAAATTTTATTTGCACGGCGACATTGCGTTTATACTGCACAACCTGCATGTCACAAATGTTGCGTTAGCAGACAACTTCTGGCAAACTTCTCGGCGGTAACGAAAGCGAAAGTAGATCTTGATCTTCCCGATCGAGCCTCGGTGTCACATACGCTTCCGCTCATTGCTTTTTGACTCCTTGCTCATGGAAAATTATTTTTAAATCTGGAAGGTTTTTTTTTTCAGCTTTTGGGGGACCGGACATTCATTAAAAAAAACCCCAACAACAACAACCGGAGCTCTGGATTTACAGGATCAACGGGTTCCGCCTCCGAAAAAGGAAAATTTACTTAGATCTATTTATGCACAGTGATCTTTCCCCTTTGGAAAAGATTTTTTTTAACACTGAGCTCAATTAATTAATAAATAATCCCTTAAGAAAACAACAGAACCCAAATATCCACTGTAATTCATTTTACAACCCCCATCCCCCCCTCCCCCAACAAGCTACACTAATGGACCAAGGGACACAACTACAGAATTAAACAGACATCAATATATAATATATAGCTTTCATATCTCGTTCCGTACCAACCAAGATCATCACGTAAAAACAGTGAAGATAGAGAGACTGACAGAGGTGTGGGATCAGCAATTCTCGTGTATCTTGGCTTGACAAGGCAGCATTAGTAGTATCTGCAGTCAGTCAGTTAACATTATATGATAACTGAGGAATGAGATAGACTAAATAAGGTGAAAATTACTAGCAAGGGACGAAAATTCCAAAAAAAAGAAGTCTACCAATACATTGTGGAACTTACATTAGAAACTGTCTTGTACAGTCTATACAAGCCGCCGGGGGGAGGAGGAGCAGAGTCTGCTGTGGCATCCATGCTTGAGGTTCTTCACACACAGCATACACACACACTGAGAAATATGAAAAAAAACAAAGCATTTGGTTAGAAAGAATATTATGAACTTTCATGACAGCATGAGGAACAATCCTGCTAGCTTAAAAAAAATCAGCCCAAAAATGATAATGTCACCGCTGCAAGAATAGAATGTCACAGTAAACAAATCCGAATAAGAATAGTTTCACTTTTTTGGCAGTCTCAAAAACTGCTGGAAGAGGTCTGTCTCTAGTTTCCAGGACAAAAAACATGTGAGAGATTGTGACAAAGCTAACATTTGCAAGTGTCTTCAAAGGGGTATGGACTGAAAGCAGTAAACCCGAAACAGCCACTACTGGATTTAGGGACGTGGGCCTTTCCCCATTTGATCCATCTAAAGAGGCAGACAGCTACAAGTTGAAGTCATGTAAGCCACAAGTTGAAGTCATGTAAGCTGTTTGTTAACATAGAGGCCTCAAACTGTCAACTGAGAACCAGTCATCTGCATCATCGTCTTCCCAGGAGCCTCCTACAACATTTTTCCCAGCTGCCCCACTGTGAATGAAGAGCTCAACATTAGATGCCTTAGACCTGGCTGGCTCTGTGAAATGCTGTTGTCCCTGCACGTGTGGAGGATGCACCTCCCCATGTGGCTGCAGAGCCGAAAGAAACTTGCCAAACCCTACCCCTGTCTCTAAAAGTACTACAGAGAAAGCTTCCACAGCGTCAGCTTCCTTCCTCAACTTGCCTCTGCCACAAGTGGCTATTTAAAAAAAGGCAAAAACCAACTGCCACCAAGTGCCCGAAGGCAGCAACAGGATCCATCTTCAGCATAGATATAAACCACTACTCTTTCTTAGGTACCTGACATTTCAATAATCAAATGTTGTTTCTTTACTGCTCTGTCAGCTTGTGATTTCATTTGGGTGTTTTCCCTTCAAATGCTTCAACAGGCTTGAAGTTGAAGACCCGTCAGCTTTTGTTATGCTTTTGCAGATGTTGCAGGGTGCTTTTCTCATCTTTTATTTTCTCAAAGTAATCCCAAGCGTATGACTTTCTTTAACAATCTTGATAGAAACTGTGCCAAAGTGACAAAGCCAAAGCTATTAAAACCCTTTTACTTCACATAATTCTTAGAAAAATTTTCCACTTCTCTGTTGGATTCTTAGAACTGCACACAAGTTGCTTCCATACATAAGGATATTGAAATTATAACTATGGGCCTAGCCCTACCAAAGTATCAGTATCAGATCAATTCTTGGAAACTTTCTTATAACAGGCCAAAATGCGGCCTTTTTTGTAGCCTGCTGTTTTCCAGGGAAAGGAGGACGGTACGAGTAGTGGTGAGCACTAGTCGATATTGGCCAATATTGAGCACTGTATCGACTAAGAGAGCCCAGTATCGATGAGTACTCAGTACTTATATTAAGATTTGAACGAAGGGACATAATTTAAGGGCATTTTCAAAGCACTAACGAAGGAAGCAGAAAACCCGGGTGCCTGACACCAATACCTGGGTAACCGATTTTAAGCTCTTTACCCGGGTAACTGCACAGCCCTACTCTCTATTCATTAGATACCGTGCGACCGCCAGCCAGCCCTCTCTCCCTTTATGCTGAGCGAGCGAGGGCTGCGGGACAAATTGAATCGGTGGTCCGCCATTTTTGCTTGGGTTGGACGGCTGGGCATGGCTCAGTGCTCACCAGTCCAACAAGAGAGAATAATAAACTAAAGGCCAGATAGATTGAGCGCCTTCTTCCTTAAGCTGACAAAAGCCTTTTTTTCCATTTTGTCGCATAAATTTTTTACTTGCTAATTCAATAGTCTGATCTGTTACCCTACTTGTGTGGAAAAATCAAAGTGAAACTGTGACTAGTTTTTGAATAAATTAACATTCAAAATACGAAAGAAGGCCTTTTTAAAATGGTTACGCTGTCAAAACGCCTTTTTTTAAAGACTTTGCTGGCAGAACACACCCCCCCCCCCTACGGCTTTGGAAAAGGGATTCTGTCAGCAAACTCTGTTAAAGGAAAACACTGACAGAACGCGTTTAAAAAATATTGTCTTGTTCCAACACAGTGATTCTCATGTTGGGTATGATCTCCCCACGCCCCCCTCCCCCACAAACACACACACATTATAAACACAAACATAAACAGACATACACTCAAGACACATGCGCAGACACAAAATCTCATAGACTATAGACACACACAGACACACTCTCAGAGACACACACACACACACACGCGGCACAGAGACACACACACATACAGATAGACAGACATATTATACACACGCACTAACACAGACAAAAACACAAACATACACACTCTTACACATAAGCACACACAGGCTTATATACGTACAGATGGAGAGACACACACGCACGCACAAAACACTCATACACACACACAGATGCACACAAACACACACTCTAACAGACACGCACAGTCACACATTCACATACACACACACACAAAGATATATTACACAGATACACACAGACACACTCACACCGACAAACACAAACACTCATACGCACAGGCAAACACAGGCTCATACACATACAGATGGTCAAACACACACACATGCACACAAACACTTACACTCTCTCTCACACACACACACAGATTCAAACAGCCATACGCTCACACACACAGATACAGACACATATACATAAAGACGCACACACACAGACACAATCACACTGACTCAAAGAAGCAGAGCACTTTGCACTTTCACCTCTTCAACCCAAACCAAAATGGCCACAACACGTTCAAATTGGTGCTATGGCTATGAAGTCATGCATACCAATTGGTCTACCGTAACATGTACAGGGAGAATCTCAGAAAGAAAGAGGAAGAGGCGAAAACTAAAGAAGATAGAAAACGAGCTCAACAGGAAAAGAAGAGAAAGGCAGAGGAAAAAGAAAGAGCGAGAGGAGAAAAAGATGAAAAAGACAAAGCTGCAGATTTACTAACCATGTCTACATATTATGATTTTGCGATAAAGGTGGGTTCAGATGAGTCCATTTTATTTATAGCATCGTATCACAACATGGGAACTTAAAGAATATGTTGGCAGCGAGACAAAATAAAGGCAAAGCTTTCTTTGATGACTTTAGACCATGCCAACCATAAAATATAATTTGATTCAATCTAGCAGGCTCTTCAATTAAAACCTCTTTTTCCCGTTGAGACGTGAACAAGCTCGCCTCAGAATACCCCCATTGCAATGTTACAGGGGAATAGAGAGAAAAACAATCGGATATGCGCACCCGCCATTGCCATATTTCAAGTGACCAATGAACTGGCTCGGAATAGTCATGCAAGGATTTGTAGGTCACAGACATTTGCATATATGAGTGAGGGGAAAACGGCCGGTCTCCGTGCGAAGCCGCGTTGTACAGTGGGTAGTCGTGCATTTATGATAAATTCTGCACAACTAATTGACACAGAAGGTTCAAAATTTAACACACTATAGAGGAAAGATGGATCTCTTACCATCTCGGTGTTGAATATCGAACTCCTTATAGTTTTCGGTATACCTGATACGAAAGTGTTTCCGACACCAAAAGTATAGGTTAATTTATGAGTACGAACTTCGACATATATCATTAGTTCGCTCTATTTTCTAATTGGTTGCCAAGTTTTATTCACATAGGTCCAGAAACAGCGCAGAACGAGCTCGAGAAAGTTAGTCACTATCGTTCTGACCCGGTCCAAAAATTCACCCGCAAACGGGGACCAAATTTTCGCAGCGTGCAGAAGCCTGATTGGCATTGCTACTTTTGGCTATTCTCACCCCGAAGAGAGAGAGAGAGAGAGAGAGAGAGAGAGAGAGAGAGAGAGAGAGAGAAAAGGAGTAGCGAGAACTTCCGGGCACAACAAAATGGTGACCGGCATAGTTCTCCTCGATTCGAAAAATGAAATAGCCGTAGCATCTTTGTGGACGACCCAATTTGTTTACAGTCGAACCTTCCTTAATGGAAACCTGTCTTACGGGATCCATACCTGCCAACATTGCCGGGGCCAAAATCAATAGTTGACATAAATTTTTTTCCAAAAATCTGTAGTTGACCTAAAAAATCTGTAGTAGGCTATATTACCACTTGCCGCATACTTAATTGGGGACCCTTATCAATATTTTGACCCACATATACAGGAGTGTGGGTTTTAAAAAATAAAAAAAAAATAGTAGAGGGTTTTACGGCGCTCGCAACTGCATAAGGTCATATGAGCGCCAAGGGGTGGGTGTCAACAGAGAAGTCTTAACAGGGAATCAGACTTACACTGCTCACCTCTCTAGCTTCAACAGCACAAGGTCTGCTTTGACTATCAAGGCACCCCAAAATAGCAGGACACAAGGGAGTGACAAACATACAAAAGAAGTACAGGAAAATGACAATAGTAAGGATCAGGAAAGAAAAAGCAGCAGTTCCCCGTTGTAGATCAGGCAGAGTATGAGCGTGACATGAGTCAGCCCACTTACAATTCTACTATGCTTGAACGAGATATATGTCCCCTCTTTGGGAATGGCCTGGAGCGTGTTTGCGACTTGAAACAAATGTAGAAAATGACAAAGAACAAAAAACAAAAATTAGCAATGACAATGAAAAATCACACTTTTATCCAGCTTAAATGAAAGAAGAGTAAATTCTAAGAACTGTGGTTTTTAAATCTTAAAAATCCATTTATAAATAAAAAAAGTTATTGGGATTTTTTGTTTCAAAATTTTGGGGGACTATCACATAAGAAAATACTGCCAAAAAGTGGGACGTTTCTCGATGTATTTTGAAGAAAAACTGTTCATAAGTCAGTAATGAGTTGAAGTATATATTCTGATGAATGAAACTTGGCATCTTCAGGTTACACGATTTTTAGTGCTGAATCTAGTTCTGTTATCACTTTTTCAAAGACTTTCTTTGGATCTTTAAGACATCAAATATTTGCATGAAAATATGTTGAATTGCGCGACATCGCTTGGACTGTGGCCGATCACCCCTCTACATCTTAACAAAGCAGTATCGGGAAAACCTGCAATGACGTCATTGGTAACCTGTTTAGTTTTAGCAGTTTTAACATTGTATCACTGTAAAACCACCTGGTTTTAGGCAGTCAATCACATGCTGCCTTGCGATCACGCGCCTCTTGCATGCCGGCAACTCGCGTGTTGGGCCCGTGATCTAGTTTCCAGCTCTAGTGTTTTAATCAATGGATGGGTGGTAATTATTGGTATATAGAGTGTAGGCCTACTACATACAAAGATCTGAAATTTTACAGCAATAAAGAAGACATGTGGGGCGCTTGTCAGAGGCTTATCTCTCAAAATCGGTGGATCGGCAGTTTGACCAAAAGGTTGGTAGTATACCGATTTTTTCTGTAGGGTTGGCAGGTATGGGAATCTCCCCGCTCCCCCCTTGATATATTCCTCTTTTCTAAACTTAACGCTACGGCTATGCCGCTGGGCGAGGAAAAGGAGTAGGGATGCAAATTGGGGTTAGATGTTACCCCATCATGTGAGCCCTGAGCGATGCAGATGGTCAGTGTACTGTGGGTGTGACATCTCACGACTTCCCGTGAGAGTGCTCGAGTGGCGAGCCACTACGGAAACTTTCCTGGGTCCAGAAGCCAGAGGTGTGAAATTAGATCGACCAATGCCTGCCGCCCTGATCGTAAGGCCAGCCCAGAAAAGAGTTCCTTGAATCGTTGTCGCAATGATGGCAGTGAGGGGTGAGATTGGTGGCTGGGGCTAAGCGTGGAACCAAAGGAGATGTTCAAACGCTTCTGTTTTTAATAGGTCAAACATTGGTCCTATGAAAGGCAAGCACTGGTGGTAACTGATAAGTAAGACAGGTGCATGATGTCATTATCAGACAGGATACCAATTGAGAGATGCGAAGTATTGACCACTGTTTGCTGATCGAACAAGTGATCCTTGATCCCATCGGCCGGGCCTTTGAACCCACCCCCAACCTCCACCTCCCCCTAAATTTCCCTCTAAGATGGAATTTTTTTTTGTGGCTCCCTTGCGATTCCGTCTTACACAGGTACAATATTACTTTTGTGCTAGGAAGTGGCTATCCTCACCCGAGGTGAGAATAAAAATACGACCGACCTTTCACCCCGGGTGAGACTTACCACCGTTGGCTATTCTCACCTGGTGTGAAACAAGACCTGTTTTTCCTAATTTTGGATTACTTTCTATCGGTGTGGATGATCAAATGGATAAAAGCAAAGAAAAAATTACGTAACAGCACAAAAGTAAGCTAATGTGATTGTCTACAAAGATGCTATGGCTATTACACTTTTCGTATCGAGCCGAACTAGCCAAAAGACTCGCCTGCGCTATTCTCACCCGGGGTGAGAAAAGAGGTGGCGTATTATATTATAGGCCGGCACTATTTCTCCGAACGTTCGGGAAAATAAAGCTGGGCACTATTTCTCCGAATGTTCGGGAACATAAAGCTAGGCACTATTTCTCCGAACGTTCGGGAACATAAAGCTAGGCACTATTTCTCCGAACGTTCGGGAAAATAAAGCTGGGCACTATTTCTCCGAACACTTTGAAATCACATCCTTTCCCGCAAATTTCGGATCAGTATAGGCATACCAAAGATTGTTCGTATACAATATGATTCAATCGGTCCAAAAAATGTCCGTAGTAAATATAAAAAAATAATAATAGATAGCATTTGTATAGCGCATATTCCCGCTCAACAGCAGGCTCTATGCGCTTTACACTATATTATTTATAATATAGTAAATATTTATATAAAGAAATGCTAGTTTCAAACAGTTTTTCGCTACAGATATGACATGTTGCCTATGAAGGGTGCTGCTCTTAAACTTAATGTGTTGTGTTCACTCGTGTGCTGTCTAGATCTAGATCTACGGAGGATTATTGATCTGATACGTTATTGATAACGACACAGAAATAGCTTCTGCGTTTGTCGCGGCCGTGACCAATCAATCGTGGCTCAATTTTTTGGCATTTTTTGGTCAGGGAATAAAAGTCAAATTAAAAGAAAAAAAGAAAGAAACCGAATCTCTTTACTTTTGAAAGAAAGTTCACTTAGGCTCTTTCTCACTTGTTGTCACCACATTGATTTGTTGAATGCTTTACAGTTACTTTTATTTTTCCCTCTTTGACTCTTTGTGGTGTTTTATTTTGTTAGTGTGTAATTTTTTTCTCTTGTTATTGTTCTGATGTGTTGTTTTTCTATCAATTTATTTTTTGTTGGGGAAAGTGAAGGGGAGGGGGATGTTGCATAGGGTAACGTCATTTAATTTGATGTGCCTACCTTCATTAGATTCTAAATAAATATACATGTATATATATATATATATATATAGATTTAAATGGTTTATGTTAGAGCGTACGTTCCACCAAAACCGATTATTACATGTACTGACACTGGCAGGCCCCTTAATGTGTGTGATTCCATAATTAACATGTAATATCCTGTACTTTTTTAAAAAATGTACGCACTTTTAGGGTTAAAACAGGCAATTTTCTTCAGACAGGTTGACACACACCCTTATTTGTTAATTTTTGTGGTTGTTTATGGGCCGTTCGACTAATTTTGATTTAATTCTGTTGTGAAACCTTTCTTTTTCACGTTTTTACACTCATCTAAAAATCTCTAGACTAGCTCTTGAAAATTGAAATAGATATAGACCCAAAAATTTGCTCCTGTGTGTGTGTCTATGCATGTGCGTGTGTGAGTGTGTCTGCCTGTGGTAGTAAGTGTGTAAGTGGAGAGTGAGGAGTGTGTGTGTGTTTTTCGGGCTTTATTTCAGCCTTTATTCAGTAATAGTAACAGTTCAAAGTATACAAAAATAGAAACACAGGATCCATGAACTCCAGTGCTCATGAGTCGTTCCTCTCTTTCAGTCAGTTTCACTCATTCATTCAATTCGCGTGTTCTCTCCCGCGGCTCATCCCTGTCCTTATGACTTTCACACCCCACCCCCTCCCCCCAGGCACACACAAAGAAAATCTCACTCATTCCCTTGCATCCTGCCAACCATGGACAACAATATAGGCAAAACACTGCCTTAGCCACATTCTTTTTGTTTGTTCGTGAGCTGTGGACCAGGCCAGGGGGGTCGGTGTCGTCGTCTTGCAGTTGCTGTCGCCTGTGGATACACTCGTAAATTCTTCCTTTCACCCGCTCTGTCACTCACACTGTCTCTCCATCCACAACTCAGCTCGTCATACGTTCAAAAGTTGCCCACTGATCATGTTTAGTTAGTGTGTGTATAAGTTTGTGTGTGTACATACAGTGCATGATGGTGGTGGGTGTGTGGTGGGTGCTACTGAAGGTTGTATGTAGGCGGGCTTGCCATGCGGTGTTCCTTCCAAGACCAGTTAAGCAGAATGAAAGTTGGCGCCGAACTCTCGCAATAAATACGCAAAAAATCACGAGACCGGAAGCCGGAAACCGTTCTGAGAAATAAAGATCGGAGAAATAGTCACTTCGTATTATAAGGCTTATAGCCTATATATATCGGAAGTGGCTTTTCTCATCCGGGGTGAGAATAGAAAAACGATCTACCTCTCACCCCGGGTGAAACTTGCCAGCGTAGGCTATTCTCGCCCGGTGCGAAACAAGACCTGCTTTTCCTCATTTTGGAATACTGTCTATCGGTGTGGATGATCAAATTCATAAAAGCCAAGAAAAAATTACATTATAGCACAAAAGTAAGCTAATTTGATCGTCTTCAAAGATGCTATGGCTATTTCACTGTTCGAATCGAGCCGAACTACGCGGGTCGCCATTTTGTTTTGCCCGGAAGTTCTCGCAAGATCTACTCCTCCCCCCCCCCTCTCTCTCTCCGTCTCTTTCTGAATACTGTCTATCGGTGTGGACGATCAAATTGACCAAAACAAAGTTAAAAAATGATGTTAAAACACAAAAGTAAATTAATTTGGTTGTCTACAAAGATGCTACGGCTATTTAACTTTTCGAATCGAGCCGAATTATGCGGGTCGCCATTTTGTTTTGACCGGAAGTTCTTGCGTTACTCCTCTCTCTCTGTCCACTGCCCACAGACAAAATTGGGGGGCTCTCGTGGCCTAGAGGTTAAGGTGTTGGCCTCTCATTCAAAGGTCCCGGGTTCGAATCCGAGTAGCGACCGAAAAATTCTCTTCTCTAAAATTGTCTCCTTTCACGCTCTCTAGCAATGTTCTGTTGTCTGCTTTCAATTCCACTTTCTTCCCCCACCCCCTCACCTCCTTTGCCCCCTCCTCTGGGCTCCTGACTCTTTCTGCAGCCTTTCTACTGCTACTCCTTGGCTCCTCCTTACTGCTGTCTTTCTGCCACACCCCTGATCTTCTGGTAGGAAAGATCTACACCTAGCCTTCTCGGACAAGGGCGAAAAATCTCGGAGGGCCCGTGTGCAAGTTGCGCACGTTAAAGATCCCTTGGTGGTCTAAAATCGATAAGAGTAGGCTTCGGCCGCCACCCGGGCAAAATTCAAAATTTCCTACCAACTGAAAATATCAGGTGTGTCCCGTGCGCTCATATGACCTATGCAGTTGCGAGCGCCGTAAAACACTTTACAAAAGGAAGTGGCTATTCTCATCCGGGGTGAGAATAGAAAAACGATCTACCTCTCACCCCGGGTGAGACTTGCCAGCGTAGGCTATTCTCACCCGGTGCGAAACAAGACCTGCTTTTCTTCATTTTGGAATACTGTCTATCGGTGTGGATGATCAAATTCATAAAAGCCGAGAAAAAATTACGTTATAGCACAAAAGTAAGCTAATTTGATCGTCTTCAAAGATGCTATGGCTATTTCACTGTTCGAATCGAGCCGAACTACGCGGGTCGCCATTTTGTTTTGCCCGGAAGTTCTCACGCTACTCCTCTCTCTGTCTCTTTCTCTCTCTCCACTGCCCACATACAAAATTGTACGCTTTTAGTATTTAGTAGGCTACAGTTGTAATGGAACGTTTGTTCACGGCACAGAATTCTACAATTTTTCTGTTATCACAGTGTAGAATTCTGTGGTTTAGGGTGAACGCAAAATTTGTTGGCCTAGATCTAGGCTATAACAGTGAACGCGCACCGGGTGAGAATAGCCAAAAGACTAGCCTGCACTATTCTCATCCCGGCGAGAATAGAGGTGGCCTTACAAAAACAAAAAAAAGACAAAATTGTACGCTTTTTGTAGGCTAGTTGTAAAGGAACGTTTGTTCACGGCACAGAATTCTACAATTTTTGTTATCACAGTGTAGAATTCTGTGGTTTAGGTTTAGGGTGAACGCAAAATTTTTTGGCCTAGATCTAAATCTAGGCTGTAACGGTGAACGGGCACCGGGTGAGAATAGCCAAAAGACTCGCCTGCACTATTCTCACCCCGGGTGAGAATAGAGGTGGCCCTATTGGTGCTTTTTCGGTAGTTCCCACCCCCCTTATTTGAGCCTGACCTACATCTAGATCTAGAGACTAGACGTTTGATTCGCGGTGAGCTAAGATATCAAACCTAACAACTGCAAAACATTACATTATGGTAAAGTTCAGGGCCCCCCTGAACCCCCCTTCCTATTTTTATTAGGTCAGGGGGGCAAGCCCCCCTGAAACCCCCCTCTTGTGGCCCAAACCCGTGAATAAAATTGGGCGCTTTTTCAGTAGTTCCCACCCCCTTTATTTGATAGAGCCTGACCTACATCTAGATCTATACTATATATACGTTTGATTCGCGGCAAGCTAAGATGTCAAACCTAACAACTGCAAAACATTAAATTGTGGTAAAATTCAGGGGGGCATGCCCCCCTGAAACCCCCCACTTTGTTTTTATTAGGTCAGGGGGGCCTTGCCCCCCTGAAACCCCCCTACTCTTGGGGCCAAAACCGGCGAATAACAAATGCGGGGTGGGAACTACCGAAAAAGCGCCTAAAATTGCGGGGTGGGAACTACCGAAAAAGCGCCTAAAATTGCGGGGTGGGAACTACCGAAAAAGCGCCGCCCTATCCGGCCATATATAGATTCTATATCAGTTGCGAATGCCTCAAAAACTCTACAAAAACTAGAATCTAGATAGATCTAGATCTAGATCTATATCTATATCTAGATGATATCTCTAGAGATTCTAGATTAGATCCAAACCAAAGATAGCCAAGAAGAGACAGAGTGGAGTGATGGAGTGACATGGATCTTGAGACCCTTCTACTTCTAGAGACTAAGCCAAAGCACCCCAGATTAAAATCCTTGACATGACAGTGATGATGTATTCACAAACATAGACCCGGGATAAGGCCATAGATCTAGCAATCTACAATTACGAAATGTGAGTAGGCCTACTAGAATCTACACGACCTTTAGTTTTAGTCTATAAGACTACTCTCTACGATGACCACCTCTAAATCTAGAATCTACTGTTTTGATGAGTGAGACTAAATTTAGTAGTGGTAAAAGCAGTCCAAAATGCCATCATAGTTTTAGCTTGAATAGACACAGCTTGACTTTGATCTACAATTTTCAAAACTGTTTGAAGTCTAGACACATTACCTTGTTCATTCACGAGGTAAGGGCATCCAAATTAGAAAAATCATTGAGTCATTTCAAAATTAGCCACGTTGGAACCTAAAATTTGTGTTAGTTGTATCAACCGGAAATAGCCATAGCATCGGAGATTTGTCGGCACGTAGTGTACTTCCGTTTTTCTCGAGCTTGCGCACAGGGCTATATGTTATGGTTGCCAGATCAGTTTCGAGTTGGATGCACAGAATTCTGTGGTTGGATCAAGGAGATTAAAAGTAGTTCTAAGCTCCTTGGGTTGGATGAAACATTTGAAAACAACTCGGCTAGACAACAGAATTCAACACATAGTAGAATTCCTGTGGGCTAGACTCATTGATATACCCCCTTTCAAACCTTGACTTTTTAATTTAAAGGAAGTGCCTATAGAGCACATCTATGGCTAGACTCAACTGCCTCGACCATATAAATCAAGGTTTTAATTCAACAAGAAGAAATGGAGCGCACAGATTACAGTTTTCAGTAGAACAGCCATCATACATCTGATTAGTTCTTAGGAAACAAAATGATAGCTAGGCTAAACTCTGAAAATATCGTAAAGGCATTTTACCTCTCGGGTTGATCCAAAACAACAACAACAACAAACCAACAACAAAACAACATACAATTACGGTCGGTATGCCGACCTTACGGTTTAGTGGTTTCACTACGAACCATAGATTTATCCCACCCACTTTCCTTAACCTTTTTCATTCTCCATCATTCTTCACTCATTATGCATTCTTTACGAAGGCTAAATTTTAACAACTTCCCCATGCACATAATGATAGATTGATTAATATTGGCAGGTGCTCAAATTTGTTTAAGACAGCGTGGACCAAATGTGCAATAAGTCACTCCATGACCTTTAAACGAATCTAATTCTTGGTATTGTTATTATTATTATTATTATCATTATTATTATTATTATTATTATTATTATTATTATTATTATTATTATACCAATTATTATTATTATTATCATTTTATTATTATTAGGCTTTCGTTGTTATTGTCGTATATATACATTATTGCAATTTTTTATTACTACAGCCTTCTATTCATTATAAATGATAACAGTGTTATATTCTAATTGTCATATTTTAAATTTCTATCATCGTCATAATGATACTAGATGATAGGCGACCCAGGCCTACCTAACAGTCATCATCATTAGGCTAATTCTGTTTTCAGTAGCAGTAGTAGCCTAGAGTTTTTCTGGCAATGGTGAGAATAAATCGATGTTCCAGATTTTCACAGACCACAATACACGATAAATGTGCTATGGACCTACTGATGCAAAGACAGTACACTGTTTCGATAAACACATGCAAAAAAGACTAGAGATCTAGATTTAGAATATAGATTGAAGATTGTAGATGCCTACACTGTACCCTGAAACTGAAAGTGTACACATATGCTTCGTTATGATTTCTACTACAGTACAATAGACCCTAGATCTAACTAGATCTAGACTGACCTGGTCTACTAGTGGTAGGCCTAGATCTAGATCTACCTCGACCTCGAGTTCAGTGCGCTCTCCTCTCACTCGCTTCAAATCAATTCTCAGACTCCGTGGTCATAGTCATGGTCAGCCTGCTTGGACTAGGCTAGAGCGAAGAAGGTAGGTTGATGGGTGCTTTTTCGGTAGTTCCCACCCCCCTTATTTGAGCCTAGGTCTAGATCTACATCTAGAATCTAGATCTATACGTTTGATGAGCGGGGAGCTACTTCTTAAGGCTAAGAATAAGATATCAAACCTAATCTAGCAATAGCAACTGCAAAACATCATGAACATCAAATTATGGTAAAAAAATCAGGGGGGGGGGGGGCTATCTTATTTTTATGGGAGTGTCTACGTACACGGTAACCGGGCACGTAGCCTCAGGGTCAACGTACACGGTAACCGGGCACGTATGGTAGCCTCAGTGTCTACGTACACGGTAACCGGGCGCGTAGCCTCAATATCTACGTACACGGTAACCGGCAACCGGGCGTGTAGTCTCAATGTCACGTACATGGTAACCGGGCGCGTAGCCTCAATATCTACGTACACGGCAACCGGGCGCCTCTCATTATCTACGAACACGGTAAGTGGGTATTTAGTTTCGTGGGGGAAGTGGCTATTCTCATCCGGGGTGAGAATAGAAAAACAATCTACCTCTCACCCCGGGTGAGACTTGCCAGCGTAGGCTATTCTCGCCCGGTGCGAAACAAGACCTGCTTTTCCTCATTTTGGAATGCTGTCTATCGGTGTGGATGATCAAATTCATAAAAGCCAAGAAAAAATTACGTTATAGCACAAAAGTAAGCTAATTTGATCGTCTTCAAAGATGCTATGGCTATTTCACTGTTCGAATCGAGTCGAACTAAGCGGGTCGCCATTTTGTTTTGCCCGGAAGTTCTCACAAGATCTACTCCTCCCCTCTCTCTCTCTCTCTGTCTCTTTCTGAACACTGTCTATCGGTGTGGACGATCAAATTGACCAAAACAAAGTTTAAAAAAGATGTTAAAACACAAAAGTAAATTAATTTGGTTGTCTACAAAGATGCTACGGCTATTTAACTTTTCGAATCGAGCCGAACTACGCGGGTCGCCATTTTGTTTTGACCGGAAGTTCTCGTGCTACTCCTCTCTCTCTCTCTTTCTCTCTCTCTCTCTCTCTCTCTCTCTCTCTCTCTCTCTCTCTCTCTCTCTCTCTCTCTCTCTCTCTCTCTCTCCACTGCCCACAGACAAAATTGTACGCTTTCGGGGGGGTGAGGGGGGTGGGGGTGCGGAAGGGGGCTTGAGCTAGGTGCACGCACGGTAACTGCTTTGCTCCCTTCTTGACGTTGACTTTTTTCCTTTTTCACCGTGTTGTCTCAATGTCACATACACGGTAACCGGGCACGTAGCCTCATTATCTACGTACACGATAACCGGGCGTGTAGTCTCAATGTCACAAACGGTAACCGGGTGTTTTGTTTCGGGGGGGGCTTGAGCTAGGTACACGGTAACTGCTTCACTCCCTTCATGACCTTGACCTTTTTCCTTTTTCACTCCGCTTTTTGTGTGTTGTGAGCGGAATGTAAATAAAAAAATGACCCCTATCTACCACCTGTCATCTTTTCTAAGGGAGAGCAAAATGAAGTGACACTGAAAATCTGCGAATCTGGAACAGAAAGCTAAAATATAGATGTTTACAAAACATGTAATAATATCACGAGAGAGAGAAAACGAGACTCAGAAAACAGAGAGTGGGAGAGGGAGAGAGAGGAAGGAAGAGAGAGAGAGAGAGTGATCGAGTGAGAGAGAGAGAGAGACCGAATTAAAAACGTATGTTCTTGATGAGGTCATACCTCTCTTTAAAACAAAGGACAATGAAACAAGGGGATCCTTGACTATCGCCCATCCAATGAAACGCGGACCTTTTGGTTAAAAAACACGGCTTACTAGCATGTATGAGTATGACGGATCCCAATTCTGTACAGGGCTTGCTCCAATGCACGCTTTTCCGTAGCAGGAAGCTCTTGTAATAATCAAAATTCTAGATACTAAAATTTGCTTCCAAGTTCAGTTTTTGTCATCCGATGTTGCCTTCAACCCCACCCCTCCCCCGACTGTACCTTTTAAAAAAATCGATAGTCCCCCTATTCCGGAGCCCTATACTTCGCGCAGCGCACACATTGAATGAACTTTGGTGACCCCAACGATCACTGGTACTCACAATGTGATGCGAAAGTACAGGTTTACTGACCGGTCACGATGTCGAGCCCGACAAGACGCTTATAAATATAACTTTCTTTTTTTCCGCAAGTGAAAGCACAGCAATGATTTATTTTCCTGCCGACACAGCGTTTGTATGCACAACCTGTATGTTACAAATGTTGTGTTAATCAGACTGCTACCGGCAAATTTCTGGGAGGTAAAGAAAGCGAAAGTATATCGAGCTTTGGTACCACGCATACACTTACGCTTGCAGCCAAAGCGCCCTGTTCATATCTAAAACTATCTTTTGTTTTCGAAAGAGTTAGCACTTGCAACAAAATAAGCTTTGCTGAAGATAAGCGGTGATAGTGTTACAAGAGAGTAACAAACACAAAAAGAAGGAAGAGAAAGATAAGGATGATAGATGTTGAATAGGAGAGAAGGAGCAGACCACACCAGAGCACCCACCAGCCACCCATTAATACTATCTTTACACACACCACACTTACAATCACACACAAAAATACATAAACACAGAGAGAGAGAGATGCACACACACACACACACACGCACATCATGCATCTACACGTGTGAATAGCCTCTAAATATATTTAATACTTAGCATGTTACACACACACAAATCATACAACATACACATTGGACATTGGATAAAACGATATGAGGATAGCTTTATCCGTTGAGTTTGTCAGAAGTAGTCTTGACTATGACTTTGTACATATGTAGTTACATTATAAACATGAATCTCCATAGCCTCACAACGATATTCTCTCTGTCTCTAAACACACACAAATCACACAACATACACATTGGATAAAACAATATGACAGCTAAAAGAGCAAATACAAAATGAATGACCTAGGACATATTAAAATTAGAGAAGACAGTCAAAATCAAACATGGAAAAGTACATCTTTAGGTATGGTCAACACCCAAAGGCTATAGTATTTGATCTAATGCTTGCTTTTCTGCACCAAAGGGTATGACATCACAGCATTTTGAAAACCAATTTCATCTTATTTAAATCACATGGGTCTCAACTCAGAATTCTAAAAAAGGAGGAACTTTTCGGGTGATCGCCACAGAAGCCCATTTTCGCGAAACACCCATTATTATTATACTGTTGAACCCTAGAATACTGAAATGAAAACCATCAATTTATCAAAGCAAGGTTATTTCACACCAATTTGAGGGTTTGGGAGATAATTTCAAGTCAGAGTCACGCACCAAATTTACAATCTTGATTATTTACAGAAAATTGTGGCGCCTGGGGTCTTGTGCGACTTAATATTTTCCCTTCATCATATTCGCCTGTATATAAACTATATAAAAATGATTCTTGCTTTGAGCCTAGAACCGTAATATCGACTGTCATGATTCATATCATATATATATAGGCCTATATAATAAACGTGAAAGACAAAAATTAATGCTCTAACTCAAAGTACAGTAGAATAGCCCAAGTAGACCTATTCAGTGTGAGAGGTGTAAGAACTGTGGGAGGGCAAGATGCAGTGATACTGAAAATCTGCAAGTCTTGTACAGAAAGTGAAAGCTAAAATATACTGCCACCAATCCAATGAAACGGGAACACTTAGGCCGTTTTCACACAAGGCCTGCTCCCACGCACACTTTACTTAGCAGAGAGCTGTAGTAGTTATCAAAATTCTAAACATTAAACATATTTGCTTCCAGTTTCAGTTTTTTTTTGTCCACTGGTGTTGCGTCCAGCCCTCCCCCTATACCCGAGTGCGTCTTAAAAAAAACCCAATAATCCCCCCCCCCATTCCTGAGTCCTGTACTTCGCAGCGCTCAGAACACGCGCAGGTTCATTGACCGGCCACAATGGCGAACCCAACAAGACGCTTGTATATTTTCTTCATGTTGCCCCTATAAGGGACGACACAGTGACAGATATATTGATTTACTTTCATGGCGACACCACATTTGTAATGCCGAACCTGCATGTTACAATAATTGTTGCGTTATAAGACAATTACTGACAAATTTCTTGATGGTAACGAAAGTGAAAGTAAAGGCTTACGGGATGCTTTGTTATGAAATTTAGTGGGTATCATGCTGGACTATAGAGCGGTTGACCCTAGTGCGCCTTTTTGAAAAAGCGCGAACTTTGCGAACAGAGTAAGAATCTACCCTACTTGTGTGAAAAACAATAATAGTGACACTGTTTTTGGCTGAGTGAACTATCTCTTGAACCTTCCGGTTACCATGTACGTAGACCCTAAGACTACGTGCCCGGTTACCGTGTACGTAGACCCTGAGGCTACGCGCCTGGTTACCGTGTACGTAGACACTCCGTATTTTTATATATTTATAGGTCAGGGCAAGCCCCCCGCCCCCTGAAACCCCCCTACTCTTGGGGCCAAAACCTGCGAATAACAATTGCGGGGTGGGTACTGCCGAAAAAGCGACGGGTGATCTTGTTGATCTAGATCTAGATTTAGAACAGTTAGATCTTAGATTTAGATCTCTACACTCTACATTCTTTAAAGTCCATGATCTATTTGTTTACATCCAGAGAAGAAATCGGGAAGTCTTGTGATGACCAAAAAGGCAACTCAAAGAACAGGGATGCAACCTAACTGCAAACGAAGACCCGGTAACCGGGAACAAAGTCCCGAAGTATACAGATCCCGTTGGGGAAATCTTTTGTGATTTCGGAAAGTTTCAGTGCCCAGACCCTGACCCGGTAGAGAGAGAGATTGTGTGTTTGTGTATGTGTGTGTGAGAGAGAGAGAGAGGAGGGGGTAGAGAAGAGGAGGAAGTGCTAGCAAATATAACATGCCCCAGTTGACAGGAGGGAACAAGAGAAAGATAGAGTGGGAAAGTAGGTGGGGGAGAAAGAAAGACTGAGACAAACAAAGAGAAAGAGAAGGCGAGCGATACACAGAGAGAGAGAGAGAGAGAGGGGGGGGGGGGGCAGGCAGAAAGAGGAGAGACAGAGAAATGTCAGCTAGAATGTCATTATAAAATTGCAATATTATGTCATAAATGTGTCAATAACAAAGCTCCCTCATATCTTAGTGATCTCATCCAGATTTATGTTCCATCTAGATCACTAAGATCAGGCGATCAGTATCTTTTAAGAGTTCCTAGAAAAGGCGGTAAAAAATTAGCTGAAAGATCATTCGCCCACCTTGCTCCGTCAGTTTGGAACTCTCTTCCCCAACCCTTGAGACATACAACATCTGAGTCTAAATTTAAAAGATCTTTAAAGACACATTTACCATGGGTCTCAATATTCCGCTATTTAGCGGATTTCCTCTACCGCCATGTCCTGCGCTACTGCGAAAGCGGGTCAATCAGGAAGAGAGTTGTTGGGAGCAGAGTGACTGCCAGGCCTCGTGAATTACCCGGGAATTTGTAAAAAAAAAAAATCGCCGAGACACGGGAAAGTACATAAAAGATCTCGAATATTATTTGAAAACAAATCCGATAACGTCTTTAAGTTCATTTTTGCTGGTCGCGATTTGTGATATTAATTCGGCTTTTCCCGGTGTGAGAGTACGTTTCACGCGAACAGGCGGCTATGGCGGCAAGCGGAATTGTATGTGACACCGAGGCTCGACTGGAAAATCAAGATCTGAGAAATTTGTCTGTTAAAGTCTGAATACGCAACATTTATGACATGCAGGTTCTGCATTACAAACGTGGTGTCGCCATGAAAATAATGTTCGTCACTGTGCTGTCGCTTGTGGGGGGAAAAAAAAAGAAAAAGAAAGTTATGCAAGCGTCTTGTCGGGCTCGTCATAGTGACCGGTCAATGAACCTGCACGCGTTCTGAGCGCTGTGAAACAGGACTCCGGAATTGGGGGAGATTTTTTATTCTTTTTAAAAGATACACTCGGGGATGGGGGGAGGGCTAGGCGCAACACCAGAGGACAAAAAAAAGAAAAAAAATTGGAAGCAAATTTTAATATTTAGAATTTTGATTACTACTACAGCTCTGCAAAGTAAAGTTCGCGTTTGTGCATGCTTTGTGAGCGTGTTAATGAACTTTGGGCAGGGGTCTAAGTGATCGCGTTTCATTGGATGGGTGACAGTAAATTATGTCTCTATATTTTAGCTTTCTGTTCCAGATTTGCAGATTTTCAGTGTCACTGTATCTTGCCCTCCCACAGTTCTTACACCTCTCACACTGAATAGGTTTACTTGAGCCATTCATGTTATTACTCTACTTTGAGTTTGAGCATTAATTTTGTCTTTCACGTTTATTATATGAATCATTACACCCAGACTGGTTCATGACAGTTGATATTCTGGTTCTAGGCCTTTTCCCAGGCTCACAACAAGATTCAATTTTATATAGTTTATATAGACGAATATGATGAAGGTAAAATATAAATAAGTCGCACAAGACTACAGTGCGCCTCCACTTTCTGTACGTAATCAAGATTGTAAATATTTGGTAAGTGACTCTTACTTGAAATTATCTTCCAAACCCAAACTGGTACAAAATAACCTTGATTTGATAAATTGATGGTTTTTATTTCAACATTCTAGGGTCCAACAGTATAATGATAGTGGGTGTCTCGCGAAAATGGGCTTCTGTCGCGATTACGCGAAAGTTCCTCCTTTTTAAAGATTCTGAGTTGAGACCCATGATTTATTGACATCCTTTATTTTTAAGTCAGTAGATTCATGTTCAATACAATGTTATGTAAATGTCTATGAATCCATTTATGTATTTTGTGAATTGCAGTGTATGTTATATTATTTTATGCTCATTTCGTGACAATGTGTAATCGTGTGCGTGTTATTAGCTAGTAGATGTGTGTGTGTGTACGTGTGTGTGTGTGTGTGTGTGTTTGGCATACATGTGTGTGCACATGTGTGCGTGTTATGTGTTTGTGAGTGTGTATGCGTGTGTTTGTGTGTGTATATGTGTGTGTTTGTGTGTGTGTGTCGCGTGCATGAATATTGTTCTTACGTTCATTTATGTAAAGCACCTAGAGCTGTGTTTACACAGGAGTGGGCGCTATAGAAATGATCTTCATTATTATTATTATTATAAATAGAAAATAGAGAGGGTGACTGCTCGATTGAAATGATATTATGACATTGTTCTCCCTCAATCATGTCTTAGAATTCCTCCAACTCCAAAACGGAGGAAAAACGATTGTTCATCGAAAAGACATCCTTAGTCTTCATTTAGATCTAAATCTAGATCTAGGTCTCGAAACTAGATCGATGATTTATGTCTGTCTGTCTACCAACTGTCTAGATCTAGACCAAGGCCACATAGATCTAGAAGAACCAAAGTCTACTCTGAGCCAAGAGGGTGCTGAAACTTTCCGAAACGATTTCCCCTACCGGGTCTGTATACTTCGTGACTTTGTTCCTGGTTACCGGGTCTGTATACACTCCCAACTGCAAAACATCTAATTATGGTAAAATTCAGGAGGGCACCCCCCCCCCCCTCCATGTTTTTGGAAGGACTTCCGTAACAAGCGACCGCCCCGACAAATACAATAAAGAAAAGACCTATCTAACCCTAACCCAAAGCCTGAACCCTCCTAACCCTAGGCCTACCCCAAACCTATACCCTACCTCTACCCTTTCCCTTTACCCCAACGAACTGGCTATGCCTCATAGAGTGTACCGGAGGGAGGGCCGTACGCATAGCCACAGGCTTACCCCAAACCTTACCCTACCCCTACCCCTCTGTTCTACTCTGTCACATAGGCCTAGTAGTCGCTCGTTACGGAAGTCCTCCCATGTTTATATTAGGTCAGCCCCCTGAAAGCCCCCTACTCTTCATTCTTGGGGCCCAAACTGGCGAAATTGGGGGTTGGGAACTGCCGAAAAAGCACCATTCTTTGCTTGAATTTGGATTTTCTGGCTTGTAGTGAAGTGGTTCCTTCCAGTCTCACGCTTAGTTCACTCCACATGGGTTCAACGAGGTCGCCGGGCCTGACCTAAAATCCGAGTGATGGTTATAGCAAACATGAGGTTTTGTGTAGATTATTACTGGCACTGAGCAAATAATGTGTGAAGAGAAATAACTAGTAGTGCCTGAAATGCCTGCATATTATGAGCTGTGTAAAAAAAAAAGACCAATTCGTTCAAATGCTCGCCTGTGTCATCTCAATTGTTTTGGAAGTTATTTTGAACGCAAACCGGGGGAGAATAACCTAAAGGCTCGCCCTCTCACCCGGAGTGATTGGCCTAGGCTAATCAATGATTATCAATCTGAACCCTGCATGATAGATAACTTTGGATTTATATAATCCATGAGAGGGTTAGCCCCTTTTGGCTACTCTCACCAGGTGTGCGCTCAAAATAACTTTCGATGAACATCCAGATAAACTTGTCCTCAATCTCACAGTAGTTAGAACATGAGCGAGAACTTTTGGTCAAAACAAAATGGCTTGATTTCAAAAGTGAAATAGGACTTCGTAGCATCTTTTGATTACCAAATTAGATTTAAAATCTACTTTACTTTCTGCTGTAACAGACATCATTTTTCTCTTTGTTTTTGTCAATTTGATCATCCACATCGATAGACAGTATTAAAAAATTAAAAAAAACAGGTCTTGTTTCGCCCGGGGTGAGGATAGTCAACGCTGGCAAGTCTCACCAGGGATAAGAGGTCGATCGTATTTTTTATTATTCTCTCCGGGATTGAGAATAAGCACTAGCCACTTCCTTAGCCTAGTACTAGATAGAAGTTAGCAGTTAAGTAATTAGTAATTAGGTAGCATATATTATCATTAGTATTTCTGGAGTAGATGTTAACACCTGGGAAGAAATAGCTGAGGACCGGAAAACAGGGAGGAATATTATAAAGGAAAGAACTAAAATACTAGAAAACAGCCTTAGAAACCACCAGGCTGAGAAGCGCCAACGACGAAAGGAAAACAGCGGAAATACAGAGCTTCAATCTACGACACTAACAATACTAACATGCAAGCACTACAACTGAATCTGCGCTTCAAACATAGGAAGAATTAGCCATGAAAGAAGCTGCTTGAAGACAGCCTTGAGACCATCTTAAGCTAAATTGACCGTCTGCTTAGAGGAAAAGAGCCATATATATTTCTTTATTAATTTATTGTTATTATTATAATTTAATTATTTCATACTTTCCGACTAATAGATCTAGCCTATAGTACTGTATGCACCCACTGCATAACAAAGAGGAAATATGTTTAAGTTTAGGCTTAAGAACTGTGTACATAGGTATACGTGGGGACTGAATAGATGAATGAGGCAGTGAACAACTTTGGCTGTGACTAAAAATGCTGTGAAGGGCAAGATATATCTGAAGGGAATGTGAATGGATCAGCGTCACAGACACCTTTGGACAGTATACTCGAGTGGTTTCAACCTTAGGCAGAGAATGTCATTAATATCCAGTGAGGACAGCCGATGCAAGTGTGTGCTCCTCTATGGCTGCGAAACTTGTAAGACAACAAAGACAGTGCTGAATAAAGTCCAGACTTTCATCAACAGATGTATGAGGAGTATCCTGAGAATTAAGTGGCAGGATAGAATAAGACATGAAGAGCTATGGGAAAGGACAGGACAAAAGGATGTAGAAGTAGAAATAGGACTAAGAAAGTGGCGTTTGATGGGACACACCTTCAGAAAGCCCAGCGGATACATCACAGGACAGTCACTGCAATGGAGTATGAGGGAGCACGAGGCAGGGTTAGGCCATGAGAGACATGGAGGAGATGTGTGGAAAGGGACATGAGAGCGATGAAGCTCACTTGGAAGGAGCTAGGAAGGATGGCCCAGGATAGAGATAAATGGAAGGAGCTTGTATGTGGCCTATACTTTGCCAGGGGTGAAAGGCAGTGATGATGATGATGATGCAGCCAATGCCGAGGTAGAGACACTGACAGAGGAGAACAGTGAACAGAGTGACTTAATCATCTTCACTGATGGATCAGCACAGCGAGGGGTCAAATCTGGATATGGGCTTTCAACGCCCGGTCCAGTACATGCCTATAGAGGAAGCCATCACAGAGCCCCTGAACTGGATTAAGGCGACAGAGCATCAGTCTGCCATCCTCGTCACTGACTCGATGAGTACCCTGAAAAAAAAGGAGAAACACATGATGTGTGCAGACTGGCGAGAGGTGATAGGAAGCAGCAGACTCATAAGGATTGTATGGATCTTTAGCCTTGGTCATGCAGAATGCGCTGATATTATTGTGAGCCAGCCTGCCAGACTGAGATTGGCGGCACCATGCAATTAGATCTGTCAACAGTCATGGTAGCATTGACAGCATAGTTCAACAACCACAGAGAAGATGAAGGCTCTACATCACACAATGAAGGGACTGAGGGAAGCTGGTGTCTCAAGAAGGTTATGGAGAGACAGCAGCCTGAGTGGAAATTCTGGTAACTGGCACTATCACTATCAGCAAGTGAACCCTTTCATTGATCCTGGAGAAGAGGGAGGAGCAGCTATGTCACCTGTGATGATACTGATACCTATTCTGCAATTAAGTAACCAAAGTAACTTTCCGAGGACTGTAAAAATAACAGTGTACATTGTAATCATAGTGGTACGAAAAAGTTGAGCAACAGCAAAAAGGGTATATTTTTAATTTTACTCCCTTACACAGGTGCACTGTGCTGGGGGCCGAACTGAAACTGCAGTATTTTCGATTTTGTGCTGCAGATCACAAATGTGATCCCTGTACTGTCGCAGATCAATTATTTTCAATAAAATTTCAATCCTAAATACCAAAACATCAAATTAATGGGGGGAAAACGGGGGGCCAAGCCCCCTGAAATCTTCTGATTGGTTCAAAGCATGGAAATTACTACGCAATAATGCTTTGTGTGGCATAGTTCGAATATAAACCATGAAATATAAATTTCAATTTGATATTAATTTGCGACGAATATGAAGTCACTATTCGTGTAAAACAGATAGAAATGAACGAAGAAAAGGGCTTTACAAAACACAAGCATGAGATGGAAATGAAAGTGTAAAAGAATACCACAAAGAGTGTGGCACAATAATCCAGAGGAATATCACCACTTAGCCATGTTGAAAAGATGCCAAAATCCTTGTGCTTAGACTAAGAGTAAGACTTAGACTAAAGTAAGACACACATGACATAATCAGAGGATGGAAACCTGAGCAACATGCTGTTGTTTGAATTTGGAAACAGAAAGGCTCCGAAAGGGATGGACAGATGCCATCTTTGCTCTGAGACAAATATGTCAGAGCTGTAGAACATAGCTGAGACTCAGGCATATTGTTCATGGATCAGGAGTATAAGTCATTTGACCAAGTCAGCAGAGGCAGGCTATGGCACTTTGTAAGAATATCATTATGGAATGAAAGACAGAACTAGGCTACTCCTTACTACCATCAAAGCACTAAAAGAACTAGCAAGTTGAACACTGTTGTTCCAAGTGACATCAAGTGTCGGAGAATTCTGTGTCTTATCACCATTACTCCTCATAGTCTCTATTGAGGACAAGGTAACACAAGAAGTAAACAACAGCTCAGAACAACTGACCGAACTGCTCTTTCTTGACAACCAGAGCCTCATACACCAAGAGCAGGACAGCCTCCAAGAACATTGTAAACAGAACAAGGCATTGGAAAAATGTGAAATGAAAATGAGCACTGCTACAAAGACAGGTCTAAAGTAATGAAGATCTCCAGAAACCAAAACCCATTCATTAAATCTGAGTCAACAACATACAACTGAAACAAGTACTAGAGTTCACATCAGACAGGGTAGTGGACTATTATAGACAGAGAAATTGAAACACTAGTATAAAAGGAAAATGCAGTCACATACCAGATAATACCAAGTATTACCCATCATTTCCCATCCACTCATTCCAATGGAGTCAGAGAACCAACTCATCAGATCAATCTTTACATACCAACTTTCTGCTACCACTGCCAAACCTAGACCCTCAACAAAGCGCAGCAAAATAGAATAACAGTATGCGAAATTAAATGAAATGAAAATGTCTCATGAATAGAGAACTGAAGACGGAGATATAGTTAGATAAAGTATTTTACTTTCACCCCTGTCTCATGTACAAGTATTAAATTATAACCCTTCTTTTCTCTTGTTAATTTTTATGTTTTACATGAATTAGGACTTTATATCATCACAAATGATTCGTTTTTGAGATATTTGACATTTTTATATGAACTTCCAACAGGCCAAGTTGTATAGTAATATTCTGCATGTTTTTAACAAAGCAGGTGGTTTCAGGGGACGTACAGTGTTCTCCTGTATTTCACTATAGTTGGATGCTTTTTAGAGATAGGTGTGTATGTCACCCTGATCTAAAAAATATGTGAGGGGTTTCAAGGGGCTTTTCTTCCCCTAAAATCAAACAAGGACCTGGGGGGGAAGAAAGTCAGCAATTTGAAGATAAGGAAGAAATTGTGTTTTAAACAAATGCTGCGCTACGCGAAGGACTCTGGCTAAAGCGGACATGGTCACTGCCTTTGACTGCTGGGTACATCGGATAAAAAAGTGTATTGAAATCAGGGGTTATGTTTTGTTGAATAGAAAGCATGTTTTTGTTGGTATGTGTACAAAATTTCTTGTCTGTAAAATAAAAAAAATTGTTGATTATACACAATAAGGAAATTTACTTCTGGAACAGTCCTTGTTGTAGCAGAAACAGCTACTTGTAGCAATTGCTGGAAAAAAATGTGCTGTACCCAACAAACTTTCAAGAGATAGTCCCAGTAAAAAAAAACACCCAAAAAAGCAAAAAACAAAAGTAACTTCTAATTTTGTGTGTAATAAAAAATGTCATGGATGGCAGAGTTAAAAATGAGCTGTCTCAACCATTTTGTTCTATTGTTTCCTTTGACAGATAGAGATTTAAGGGTGCCACCATGCTGCCCGTCCGTCATTTGACATGGTGCATGCGGAAACACATCCGTCTGCTGGGTGTCAACCGACAAAACATTGCCTTGACCAAGGACTTGCCAGTCTTTTCCAGTTTCAAGTCATGTTTTCTGCCACCGACTTCAGGTAAGATTTTTTTTAATGGGATTTTTTTTTTTACGTCGTCTAAGTGAAAAGTGGTTAATTGCTTCACCATGGCTCACAGGAGACCCAAGTTCTATTTCTGCATGGGAAAATTTTCTATCATGTTTCTTGGTCTTTCTGCAGGGAAGTGGTTAGTAGAGGGTTCCACTGGTTTGTCTTGATTATATCTTTACTTGTCACTTTAACTTTGTGTGTTTGCCTGGCTCTTTCCCAGCATTAAATGACTGTTATTATGTTCATGTGCTTCTCTTTTTTTGCACAATGTGAAACTGGAGTGTGGCTTGATATCAGAGTAGACTCGTCTTGTTCCTCTTCTTTTTCCAACTGTATTTTTTCTTCATTACCTGCTCTCCCCTTTTGTTCTACCTCTTGTTGCTATTGTACAGATGTATGACATAGATATCACTTTAATGCGAACAGATGACTTCCATATTTTTTTATTTTCTTTGTCAGATTTTTCCACCAACCATTCATCTTGTGAGGAACATGCAGACGTGGCCAGAGATGCAGTCGACAGCTCTTTGCCACAAAAGCTGTGGAAGCGGATGAGGAAAGGTGATCCCGCTCTGAAGGAACTTATCCAGTTTCCCAACACCCAAAGCAAGATCAGCCAGTTGGCAGATATCCTGGATTGTGATGAGTCCTTGGCAACAGAGTTGGTGAAGCGCAATAGCCCATTACTGGTGTGCAGTGAGGTTGTTTTCCAAAAGATTAAATTGATCAAAAGTTATGGATTCTCTGCAGCTGACATTATTTCCAATCCTTCAGTTCTTCATCGCACTTATGAGGTTCTTGATAGCAGATTTCAGAGATTAAAAGAAATTGGGCTGTTAAATTCGGTGAGCCTGCGTGCTCTGAAAGAACCGGACAGCATATTTGAGGCATATTTTGAAAGGCGGGCCGAAGCATCAAAACTTCTTGAAGGTTTTGCGTCTCCCACTGATTTCCTTTCGGAGCAATTGAACTGTGACCTTACAACTATGGAAGAACTGATGAGAACAAACAAGTTTTTGTGTTCCATTTCTCTGGTGCTTGTGAAAAACAAAATGGATGTGATCCGACGTTGTGGTCTCAGTCCTGATGTTGTGAGGGACAATCTGGGCATCTTGCAGCACACATCAGTGCCTGAACTCGAGAGACGTCTACAACTTCTTCAAGGCAAAAACTTTCAATCTTCGGAGAGGAATCCGGGGATAAATCATCTGCTCACTTGCAGTATTGGGGACTTTTCGCGTGCGTATAAACTTCTTTCTGAACGCCAGGATGCTCTTGAAGGGTGTCGGGATAAAGCACACTATCTCCAGCTTCGACTTGGATGTTCAGAATTGGAGGCTGGCCGGATGAAAAGCTCCAGCCTCCTCAACAGAATGTCGGAGATGAAGCTGCGGAAAATGCTGGACTTCTTCCTGAATGAAGTGCAAGTGCCATCAGAGTTTGTAGTACAGCACAAACGGCTTATGACTTATTCCGAGTCCCGCCTTCGCCATCGATGGCAGGTGCTTCGTGATGCAGGAGAGGCGGATGTAAGCTCTTTAGCTGGGAAGCTTGATCTGCCTGAAAGCCAGTTTGAGAAGCTTTATGGTGGTGATTCGTAGCTAGGCTCTACTGTGGAAAATTGCCGAAAAACTTGAGTCCCAGTGTCTGCCTGATCGCCACCTTAGAATTACTAAATTTTATCTGAAATTTTTGGCTGTTTAGACTTACTAAAACCATGAGGTCAAAAACCAAATGCTCTATAAAAATCATAAGATTGTTCAGAGTCATTATCAAGATATTCAGAGAATTGCGTTTGAAAAAGCTTGATATGTTGGGGAAGAAAAAAATTTTTGCGTCAAATTTCTTATGTGCTCTGCAGATAGAACCTTGTAATTTAAGGTAGCATTATGTATCTTGGTATGAGCATAGCCCTTATAATGAGTTGTGGCGGGGTACGTCAAGAACCACTACCAGTCTTTTTTAACTCTTGAACTGCACGGAAAATCACAATCACATACAAATGATACAGCGCTATTGTTGCCTGCCTACCAAAAAAACTTGTGCTTGTCCTTCCAGCTGATGTTATGATGCTTTAAAATGTGATGCTTGGGAATGGTCTTCTTGGGGGAATAGCTTAGTCTTTAGAGTGCCATATAATTGTTAGTTTTTGTTTTAATGGGGGGGCAGCTCCTCTCAGGTGATTGGTCTAGTGTGGGAGATCGCTCGATGGAGCTCACTGAAGGCCTGATTCAGGGAACTGAGCATCAGCTGTACCTGATGAGCCTTATCAGTGATGAAAAATGCATGAATGTGTGTGTTTGGGAGACCATCTCGTCTGCAAGATGTTCAAATACTTTGTACCGGTGTCTGTTACGTAGCAGTTAGGCGCTCCGCTGTCACTCGCAGGAGACCGAAGGCCAATTCCGGAGTGGGGAGACGTTTTGACAGAGTATCTGGGCTTGTCTACTAGGATGTTGTATCCCTCTCAGTCTTGGTAGTGCCTGACAGACAGGGTCAGAAGCCCGCCTCCTATATTTATATAATCTAAATTGCGTCAAACAGGGGTGTAAAATTACCTTCATTAAAAAACAAAACTGTTGGAAGCAAGATAATAATTGTGACAATGATTGCCTATGAATTATGATCTGCTGTGATATGCCGGAGTGGTAATCCAGTGTTGACTGAAAATGAGGTCAAGACAAGATGCCTCTAGGCCAGTTCCAAGAGTGAGGTCTTTGATAGGATGGGGAGGTAAGTATACTTAATAATAATGTACCTGCATCTGTTGTGTAGGTATTAGGTGCTTCACGGTCGCCCACAGGAGACCTGAGGTCAATTCCCAAGTGGGGAGATCGGTCTTTGTGCTGGGATTTTGTATACCTCTTAATCTTGTTTTTTTCCCCCTGATAGGCAGGGTCGGAAACCTGCCTCCTTAATTATGTAAATTATGTCGATGGGGGTGTAACAAACACTTACATTCTTTGTTAAATGTGAAAGAAAGTTTCATGTACCCTGTCTCCTCTCATTTCTTTGCGTACTTTGAGGTGTCATCAGCGCGCTCACAAAGCACAGGCAGCTCCTCAGCTGCTCCCGTCTCTTCCTTGTTTCCATCAAAACCTTCCAATGACTGCCGTATTGTTTTACAGTTTTCCCTAAGTCTATCAGTGTCTCGTCCCAATCATTGATGAATTTAACATGGTTTTTGTGAATGGCCTCTTCCAGAAGTTTGTGATGCTTGAGAATCACGCTGAGGAGAATTTGTGGATATGGAGATGCTACGCGGTCCAAAGGAATATCTAACAGTGGTTTTTGGAGGCAGTTATTGTTCTGAACCGCTTCCTTTTTGTCATTCCCATGACCTTGAATGAAGACTGCGTTGTTGGCATGAAGTTGTGACAGTTGACACTTGAAGAGCGCATTTCCCAAATCGGCGTGAGACACTTTCATATTCTTTGCACTCTCCTGCCAGGTGATCTTTTCCTCCATATCTGATAGGCCTACATGGTTTTCTAATTCTTTATATTTAGACGAAATCTGGCCCATTAAAAAATTGTTTAGGCATTGTGGTAGTGTCTATATATAATATATGTATGAGTGAACTGTTCTTAACCCATAAGGAGTTTGGACTGTATTGGGCAATACTTGTAAGTTTTATTGAAAATGCTGATGTTTTTCCTAGTCTTTTGGATTCTATTACATTTGTCGTTTTAAATCTTTTAAAACAATTTTTAACTTCATGCTCGTTCGCATCATTCGTTCGCCAAGTGGGAAACTCTGTATGGGTGCTGGAAGGGTTTATGACACCACTGCACGGGGTAATAAAAGGAATACCACCTGGTGAAGATGAGCATGCGGCCACTGGAGTTGTTTGTTAAGTCATACATTTGAGTTCTTTACAATGAGGCTCATCAATGTTGAGGCCACAGAGGGTTTGATGTGAGCCCAGGTTCCACATCCACTTAGATTCTCTTTAGAAGGTTAAGATTTTCTTTGGTAGGGTTTTTAACAATCTCTATGCCCTGAAGCTTCATGTCAGTGGTTTCGTTGTGGCCAGGGCTATTTAAAAGTTGGCCAACTGGTGGTTAGGAGAGAGCTTTCCATTTGCGGCACTCCAGTTTTAGAATAGTATATTTATGGCACTAGTGATTTTTGATAATTTTCTTCATAGGACATTTGCGGCACCACTCGTTTTATTCGATATGTTGATAGGAGATTTGCGGCACTGCGATATGATTTATATTTTCCACATTCGCTATCGAATATGCTCTTCATTGAAACATTTCCCCTCTGCTTTACAGGCTTGGGACTGACTCTCTATGAGGCCGCATTAGAAATGTTTTAATGAAGGCTGTATAACTTGGTAAAAATCTTATACCTATATGGTGTTTAGAGACGTTGCAGGCAGTCCAGTGTAGCAAATGGGTTGGAGATAAACTTTCCGATCAATGGTTCCATCAGCAAACTGTTTCTTTGTTTGTTCTATCCATGCTGTCTTCTTTCTTACTGATGCTGTCTCGCATCTCGCCATGTCACCAGCACCTCTCATCTTGAACCCGCTCTCGAAAATAACATCCTCCTGTTGGTTGACAAGTTCGAACACTGTGGGATGTGCAGAGTAGAACATACTGTTCAGCTGCTTCGCCACCGTTTGTTGTTCTCTGTTGCAACCGCTGCTTGCCCAAACTGTGGGTGGAAATAATGAAGAGCTGTGGATGTATAATATGTATGTCTTGAGATGGTAATCAAGGTAGGGGTCGATTCTTTCGTCGGCAGGAGCCACTAGGGTGATGTCGAAGGCAAAACTATTTTTAAAAAGTCCATGAAGTCCAAGAATGGAAGTTCAAAGGTCAGTTTGAGAAAGCTGCCAATTTCTTTTTCTTGGTCTTTGAATTCTGTAGCAAGTCCCAGTTGTTGGATTTTTCTCCATCAGAATTGCTTGAGATGGAACGAACAGCCTCGCAGTGTGACGTCTCCTAGAACTTTTCTTGCAGAGGGAGTTTGTTGTGAGTTTACACGGTGCTGTGTACTGAGAATTCACACAGTCTCAATCTGAAGGGTATCTTGTGCAAAATGCAGTAGATCCACAGAATTCTGGATTACACATCTCCGACTCTGCACTGCACGGAAGGCTGCTTGCTTTAACAAGCCTCCCGGTGCATCACAGGGATTCTTCCCATGTCGAGCACCAAAAAAACACCTCTCTATACTGATACCACAATCAACATACCTGGACAAATACAAAAAAGGAAGTTTAGACTTGTACTGAGAACTGCACCCGTCACTGAAAATAACAAGTTTAGACATTCCAGACAAACCACACACATAATTTACAACTTTTCTCAACATGACGTCAACCATGGAAGAGCTGTGAGCCAGAACATCTGACACATATGACCAGTTCTCGGTCACACGCAAGCCACAAGAGCATCTATAGTACAATACACATGGATGCACCGTGACTTGCGTATACCCAAAGTAGGCTGACTGAGGCTGATCTTGCTGTCGACACAAGTAGTTTTCAGCAAAATCCATTGTCAGAACAGCCCAGCCATCTGGAACATCTGCTACCAGAGTCCTGTACTCACGGCTCTGCCACCTGTGAACAAAATCATGGAGAGGCAACTTCCCCAAATCAACCTTGAGCTGTTCACACATTTCAAGTAGAGTGCCATTCTTCTTCACCTGGTCTATACGAGAAGACCCATTCTTGCACACTCGCTCCCATCTCTGCCACTCAACTACTTTCTCCCGATCAACATTCTCCACCAAACAATCAACTGCATTCACTCCACATTCATCACATTCACGCCGCATACACTTAACATTCTCACCACAAAGAGTCAAACTAATCAATTCTGACAGTGTGTCCACTCTCGAAGATATAAAACTGTTAAGAACTTTCATTATAAGCATAGGATTCAAACATATTTCACAAAGACATTGACGAAAGGGAGTCTTTGTGAAAGACAAAACATTTTTGGGCCTCTTTCGAAAGAAAGTCGACCGCGAAATAAGAGGCCCATGCTCTGAAGTGAAATCTTTGTACAAAGATTTGACAGAACTGCTGAGGATTTTCCGAGTCCCGTGCTTTGTAGCACCTTGCTTCCCTGGGATGTGAACGGATCGATCTCGGAAAAAACCCTCAGCAGCTCCGTCATCTTTAAACTTTCTTCGTTTGTACAAAGAAGACACATCAGAGCCAGCAAAAAGTCGTTTTACAACAAGGCTTGACCTATCCCTCCTCCTCTTCAAAAAATTACCCAAATCTGGCCCAGGAGTTTGACACTTTGAGGGGGAGGAATAAGACAAACCTTGTTGTAAAAGTTTCTTGGGATCCTTCCTAAAGAGGGACTTCATAAGGCACTTCAAAGAAGGCAACAATTTCCTACCAAACCTCTTCTTCACTCTTGAAACCGTGGAAGCACTCACTCCTGTAGAAGGAGCAGGCTCTTGCGCTGGTGGGGTCTTCGGTAACGGGACATCCCTTTTCCGCTGTAAATAAGCCCGGTTGCGCTCCCTCTCACGTCTCTTTTTCTGGGAGCTCATGTTGGCGCGCCGCTTCTGTTGGGCCAGACGGTTCTTGGCGCGCCGCTCCTCAGTTTTTCTGGCGTCTGCCCGGGTCTCTAGAGGCCTTCCCACCTGCACACTGCCGTCGGAGGTCGCGGCAGCCTTTGCCTTCTGACGTTGTCTGAAAGACAAAGCCAAGAAAGTGTCATGTGTTGGGGAAGCTGATAATTTCTCCTTTTCTCTCTTCACAACTTTGTATTCTGAGAGCACTAAATGACAATTATTGTGCCAATGCGCTCTTTACTTTAACCCTATCCGTACGTCGTGTTTTTTCTATCGTATCCACACAACGTGTTCCTACCAAACCTCTTCTTCACTCTTGAAACCGTGGAAGCACCCACTCCTGTAGAAGGAGCAGACTCTTGCGCTGGTGGGGTCTTCGGTAACGGGACATCCCTTTTCCGCTGTAAATAAGCCCGGTTGCGTTCCCTCTCACGTCTCTTTTTCTGGGAGCTCATGTTGGCGCGCCGCTTCTGTTGGGCCAGATGGTTCTTGGCGCGCCGCTCCTCAGTTTTTCTGGCGTCTGCCCGGGTCTCTAGAGGCCTTCCCACCTGCACATTGCCGTCGGAGGTCGCGGCAGTCTTTGCCTTCTGATGTTGTCTGAAAGACAAAGCCAAGAAAGTGTCATGTGTTGGGGAAGTTGATAATTTCTCCTTTTCTCTCTTCACAACTTTGTATTCTGAGAGCACTAAATGACAATTATTGTGCCAATGCGCTCTTTACTTTAACCCTATCCGTACGTCGTGTTTTTTCTATCGTATCCACACAATGTGGGGAACTCTGCACCACCACTTTCAAAGAGGAACTCGTTAATCTGATCCATACGCTTTGCATTGCAGTTTGTCAAAATGATTTTTTGAGAAATACAGTACTGAAAGTTTCAAAGAGACCTTCGTACTAGAAGCATTCTAAAAAGTGAAGAATACACCCCAAGTATACAAAATGACCCCAGGGCGTACGGATAGGGTTAATAAAGCTTATTCCGACTAGTCTTCGGTGTGTGTGTGTGTGTGTGTGTGTGTGTCTAGTTTTAATTTTTGACCCGAATTGGCTCTACGGGTGATGTGCAAAACTTCATACAAGCATAGCCATCACTCAAAAGGCGACATGTGAGTAAACATGAAACTAAGGAATACATTCATACAAGACAAGGATTAATTTTGAACAAATAGGCATACACAACATGGGTTAGAATGGGTGATAAATGACAGATCGTGATAAAGCTAAACAAAACAGGCACCCCATCATTGCTGATACATCAGTCATAAAAGCACACCACCACCCGCCCCCCCCCCCTCAAACGCTTTCACTTGAATACGACTGATCTTGTTTTTACGTGTTACATTATTGTATGAGATCACATGACTAACAAGGCAAGGTCCTGAAAAGTCAACGATGTGAGTAAATGTTTCTGAAGACGACATTATGTTAAGCTCACTTGATGAATGCAGCCTGACGCAATCTGGCTTTCTCGCGTTCCACAGGCTTATCCTCCGGGGTTGCCTTTTTCCGGGCCAGGCGTTTCCGAGCAGCATTCTTGTCCTTGTACTCCGCATGCTTCAGGGGGTCGGCTCGAATCCGAGCCCTGTACGCAGCACACTGCTGCTTTCTCTTTTCCTCTTTTGTGGGCTGAGGGATGCTGTCCTCAGCGAGCTTTTTGTGAGCTCTACGAGGGCGATCTGTTGAAAATAAAGTTGAATGATTAAACTATACTCATAACCAGAAAGGGTTGGTTAGGAAGGGGGGAGATTTTTTTACGCCAGAATTCTGCCGTGAAAATCTTGGCACAGGAAGGAGCTCACGGAGTTCCCATGGCTGTTCCTGTGAGTTGAAGAAACATTTGGTCGTTGAAGTTGAAGGAGAAGTTGTTTAGTGTAATGACTTCTTCCAGGAGTTTACAATTTTCTCTTATTTGACATGTGGTGTATGTGGTGAGGCTAGAGTGGGCTAAATGGCAGGCTTCAACTCCTTCTGTGTGTGATATGTTGTTGTACATGTCTACAACCTCGATAGCCAAAATGTCATCACCTTAATCTACAACAACAACAACAACACGCGCTGTCTCTCTGGAGGCGGTGTCTGCTTGAGTTGGCATCCTTTCGTTTGACCTGCTTTTCTCTGGGATATTTTAACTTGTATTTTTCCTTTACCTCCTCTTTTTGACCTTGTAGTTTTTGGAATACTATTTAAGTTATTTTCTCGAAGTCTCCTCATAACGCTTGGGGGTATGTAAACATGGGTCTAGGGTCGAAAGGACAACAGAATGTCTGGGGAGGAGGTTGTTCTTTTGTACTATTTAGTAAATACACTGTCTGTGTCAGAACCACAGGCTGGGAGTCCATTTGGAAAAAAAAAGTGTTCACTCGTCAAAACATTCTTTGGTCATTTTTACAAGAGGAGACCTGAACCGAAACTGACCAAATCAAGCAGACCAGCATTGACTACACCCAGTCCACCAACGCAGAAAAATTGAAATATCTTTTGTAGTGTTCACTCTTTCAACTTCCAAGGTTCGGTGGCAGTCGTTGCCGGTGTGAATGCTCTGAGGAAACGCCTATTGCGTCTAGTGACAGGTCCAGAGCCATCAATTTTGACAACGTACTGGTTGGGGTCCAGCACTTCAGTCACCAGCCCTGTGCGGTCCCATTTCTTAGGTTCATTCCCAGTTTGATTCTGTATGAAGCATCTGTCACATGGGGACAGGGGTGGAAGAGCTTTGACATGTTCATTTAATGTCTCTTCTGTTCTGGTGAAACGTGCTCGGAGAGCAGCCTATTTTTATACCCAGGCCTCTCGCCATAGGTGATTGATGGCCGGATTAGAGCCTTCTTTCATCTCTAATAATGGCATAGTCAACGCAATGATTATGACCCTTGGCGTCGCCTTCTACTACCATAAACACTACCACAGGGTGTTATAATATATCCATTGAGGCAGTGGGTGGTGTCTATAGAGAGGACCTCTTGATAAGTCTTGATACTTCCTTATGTGCGACGTCTGAAAGAAAATGATGGAGATTGTCCCATCCTGTGCAAGAGCTGAGCGTGAGCCTCAGAATCACCGTCCACCATTTTCTGTAACTGGGCTCAAATGTGTCCTTCAATAGAGAAACCTTCAGTCTTTTCTTTCTGTATCTTAACACGCAGTTTCCAGATATCACGTAGAACCATTTGGACCTCTGTGGGAGAAAGAGGAAAGCATATGCAATTTTTGTGAAAAGAAAAAAAGACCTGTGGCTTCAGCTTCTGTGGTGCAAGAATTAGAGGCCCCTTGGGGTTGGCGAGGATTTCCATAAGTACCTCTGGCTTCATCTTCCTGGCGTCTAAAGTATCTAAGGGGAATACCCTGGACCTACAAACGGAATTTTAGTTTTTTTCCAGATAGTTCATCCTCTGTAATGATGGTACGAGACTTCTGGCCTAAATTTCGTCATCATTGTCAACCTCTGGCTGCTTCAATGACTTCAGTATCTTTGCGTCCACCACAGAAGCAGTCGTGCTGGTGTTGCTTCTCTTCTGGGACCTTTTGTAGGGCACAGAAAGTGGTTGTAGAGATGGACAATTGGGCCTATCATTGGTCATCAGAATAAAGCTTGTGATGAAGCTATAACTACTATAAGTGTCAAAGAGGTGGCGTCGGTAGCCTAGTGGTTAGGCTACCGGACTCGTAATCGTGAGATTGCGAGTTCAGGGGTTCGAGCCTCAGCTCCGTCCGACGTTGTGTCCTTGGGAAAGGCACTTTACATGAACTTCCCACTTGGCTCGGTCCTACCGGAGATGGACGTTAAACTAGGAGGTCCCGCCCCTTACATAACCTAACAGTTTTGATAGGGGCGTTAAACTTAAACCATTTCACTATTTTACCAAAGAAGTTGGCTTCGTCATCTCGGGCGAAAAATCTCATGCGACCCAGACTTTCCCTTTGTGTTCTACTGATTTGATTTCATCAGTTTCAACGTCACTCTTCGTCACTCCTGCCATAAGATTAATAAGAATACCGCTAAAAAAATAGATTGAAAAAAAAAATGAAAATAAAATAGAATTTATTTTTTAAAAAAAATAAGAACACCACGTGGCATCACGATATTTGATTGGCTTCCCTGTGTCTGATTTCCAAGCCGATTTGATGGTTGAATCAAAGTGGTCGTCTTCAACTTCATCAAGTATTCTTCACTGCTTGGATCGCCATGTCTCGGTGTTCTTTACCACAGGCAAAGATATGCGCCTTGAGGACCTGAAAGTCTGCAGACCTTACAGAAAAAAATCATAACCCCTGATAAGAAATAGCGTTATTTTCTTGTCCTACTAAGTGTGACTGCTAAGACTTTTGTCGGCATCGATTCCAAAGTGGAGATACCCCATTTAATTTTTCATGACGATCCCTAACTGTGGGCAAAGCAACAAGAACAGTGTTTTTCTGGCACTTTGGTCTTTCTACATTGGCATTGTCCTCAGCCTCAAGATGACTCTTCCAAATCATTTGGAAGAGTCATCTTGAGGACATTCTTGTCATGACTGCCTGACAATTTCATGCCGACATCGTTGTAGGGTAATGGTCCCTCAGGCCACGTTAACATATATCCTATTTGTTGTAGGCATCGAAAAGAGGATCAATCAATGAAGATGAATTTACTTATCTGGCCAAGTGCTCTTTTGACTCTGTCCTGTTTTCCTCTAATAAGAAAATAAAAAAAACTTTGGTTCTACTCGGACAAAATCTGATACTATCTCTCTTGGGAAAATTTCTAATGGATGTCTCACCTTCCAAGAGGAGATTCCTGCCTTCTTCACATGTTTTCTTTGGGGTTTTCCCTGACGCCAACTGAGCCGAAGCTCTTCCGACGTGGACAGAGTCTGCTGTTTTGTCAGTTTTGACTGCTTAGCCTCTTTTGCCTTATTGTAGATAACCTGTCTTCCACACATGAGAAACTTATGCAGTTTCGAGCGCCGTAAAACTGAAACTTTGGTTTGATCCCAAAAATCTTTTGCATTTTGATCAAAGAACTTACCCCATCATTATCATGCAACTGCTCTGAATACTGCTTCCTCTACTATGTCACTTTCTACAAAACATTCTTTGTTACACCTATCCCAAATAAGTTTATTCCAACATTCATTGTTGTTCCGTGAAAACATTTTGACAACAAATTTCTACCCCTTGTGTCTTTGAATGCTGACTCTGTGGTTTTGACAATGGTATCAGGCAGGCCATGTCTATGGCTGTTTTTCGTTGGGTTTATCATGGTATTTTCAACAATTTATAGGACATTTGGAATGATTCCTCTCGCTAATCTTCACTAGCTCCTCTAACAGAGTTGGAATGGTTGTGTCCGTCCTTTCTGTCTGCTTTATTTCAGTGTTTTGCTTTTAAAAAGAAAACAAATCTCAGTGTATCCCGCTCTGCCTGGGTTGGCCCCGACAGGCAGGGTCGGAAGCCCGCCTCCCAAATGATCTAAATTATGTCGATGGGGGACGTAATAACACCTTTAATATATGTTTTAGATAAGTTTTTTTTTCTAACAAAGTTACTGTATTGTCAAAGCTAGTTCACAAGAAAAAAAATTGTATCTGCCCAGGTTGATTCCCCCCCTTAACTGAATTTTTTTTTTTATAGCGATGACATCGTTTTCAGAAGTTTTCGTGGTAAATGTGAGATGGACGACTTTCCCCAAATGGACGTCTTACTTGTCCCACTCTCCCCTATGTTGATGGGGGGTGGAAAACGTCAACGTACTTTGCTATCAGTCAGCAATTTCCGGTGCTACAATGTGATTTGATTTTGATTGCCTTCTCTTGGGGCCTACTGTTTTTGTTCCATATATATATATATATATATTTTATATTTTATATATATATAATATATATATATATATATGCAAATTGTATTGTTGTTGATTTTTCTGATACTATATTGTATTGTGTCTGTTAACTGATTTACATTACAGTTCACCTTATGTGTAGACGTGTGTGTGTATGCGTGTGTGTGTGTGTGTGTGTGTGTGTGTGTGTGTGTGTGTGTGTGTGTGTGTGTGTGTGTGTGTGTGTGTGAGAGAGAGAGAGAGAGAGAGAGAGAGCGCGCATGCTGTCTTACATGTGCCCACTGTACGATAGAACGAAATAAAACACTTATCTAAAACAGCATCGTGTGTCTGTGTCTTTACATAATTAATTTGTTTGTTTGTGTGTGTGTGTGTGTGTGTGTGTGTGTGTGTGTGTGTGTGTGTGTGTGTGTGTGTGTGTGTGTGTGTGAAGTTCTATCCCGTATAGCTGCTCTTATACGGTGTGTCCATATACGGATGGGGTCGGGCCGATCGTCGAACTCGGTCGCCTAAAAAACAAACGTGTTTATTTTCAGTTTCAGGCGACCGAGTCCGGCGATCAGCCCGATCCAGCCGTAATGGGCACCCTGTATTACATTCATGTAGTATGTAGCCTAGATCCGGTGGGATTTTTAAAATGATAGCATTACATGTGCGGGGGGTTGGAGGGCGCCACTGCTAGGTCCTACTTCTTTACTTTCCCTATGCTGTTTTTGTCTGTCTTACTTTTTTTTTCCCCCAGCGCTAAATAACCATTATTGTGTCCATGTGTTCCTCTTTACTGGAATAAACAAGCATTACATGTGTAAACATCTGTGCATGTAGGGTAATCGTCAGGTTTTTCGACTTAGGCAGAAGACCTGAGTTCAATTCATTCAATTCATGTGAAGGTAGAATTTTTATCGAGTATCTCGGTCTGTCCCCTGGGATGTTGTATCTCTCTCTGACAAGCAGGATCGGAAGCCCGTCTATAAAACATTATCTAAATTGTGTCGAAGGGAGCGTAACAATGCATGCATATAAAACAATATTCGCCCTGATTGAGAGATAGAACTGGCTTTTTTCACTGGCTCTAAACTTAGACAAATACACTATATTATTATTATGGAGGCCTACATTTTGTACTCCGTAGTGGCACATCAAAATCAAAGTGAGTGGGTGGTCGGAGGGCGTCACTTGTAGGTTCTGCTTCTTTATTAGCTAAATGACAATTGATGTGGTGGCACTTATATGGCCTTATTGTGTTGCAAGTGCCGTTAAACACTTATAAAAGCAAACACCGCTTGACTTGCCTCTGCTCAGAAAACAAATTAACGGCGTTTGTGGTTTTACGGTACGGCGAGTTCGATTCCTGTGCTGGGAATTTTATTATTTTTTACTTGGGTTTTTCCATCTATCTGCTGGCACACTGCACAGGGAGTGTCGATCAAAATGTACTAAATAGTGTCGATGGGGACGTGAAATATCGATTACATGTACATGTATTATAGTATAGTTCAGAAAAATAGACTTGAAACGTTTTGATTTTTATTTAGTTTGTTTGAATTTTTTTTAAAAACAAGAGCAGCCAACAAGTTCAAAGAGCGTCGATTTATCGAATAAAAAAACATGTCTTAAGCCATAGCAGAATACGTATCATGTACAACAAACAAGAGTTGAGTAAACATGGAAGAACGGGCGTTCTGTGAAATACGGTACCCTATAATTTGCTGTAAAGAAATTCGAGACTCGCATTTGGCCTGCACGCATACGCACACACGCGCGCGCGCACGCACACACACACACACACACACACACACACACACACACACACAAAGACACTCCCCCCCACACACACACTCCCGAACTAATTGTCGATACGAGTATGAGAGTACCATGACAGAATCAAATATTACATGTATATAAATGGACATGAAATAGCCGTGCAAAATAGACATTAAATACTGAAAATATTATTGGAACTGACCGGGAAAAAATCAGTAACAGTAATATATACGTGTGACATCGTGGTGAAATCAGGCGCTCATCAAAATAATGAAAACGAAGAAACATACATTTTTCGCCCGTTGGACTATTCTTATTTTGTGGAGCTAGGTTTTTTTCTCTTTTTTATATATTTTTTTATTTTATGATGGACTCAACCTCTTTTATTATCCATTAAAAATCATTTCTGTGTTTATTATATTGAACAGGCGCCTATTGAAAAACGTTAATCAAAGGCAACTAAATAATATAGGACCTAGGCCTAACTAAATGTAATACTTATGTGCTTTCCCAAGAACATTGAAGTTTTAGAGTCACCAAACTTTGGGAAACCATTTTCTCGCTGATTTTTCCTAAGACATCAGTCGCCCCCGTCTCCCTCAACTGCAAATATCTCGACTTCTATTCAATATAAATAGAGACGGGGTTTTTTTTTAATTAAAAGAAAAGCAAATGAAGATTTAAGATAATAAACCAATAACTCCATAGGTCCCAAAATTGATGAGCGCCTGATTCCACCATGTCATGACACATTGATCTATATCGTACAAAACGCATCTGCCTAAAAACAGTTGGAGGAACGATTTTCCAGTTCATGTATCCAAAGTGGAAGTGAATTATGGACTGAGAAAACGCTGAAAGTGGACTTTATACGACATGACCATGTTCGTTGTTTTCCTTTCACAAAACATACGATGCACGAACTCAATCTTTGGTAGAGTAATTATACAGATAACATTAACCATATTACCGTATATGTATTATTATGTATCTCTGAAAGAAAAAAAAATCATACCCGGAAGTGTTGGCCCCAAATGTCCTTTCAAGTATGGAAACATTAAGAAAAACGTTTACAAAAAATAAACAAACACACAAACAAAACCATGAAGAAAAAAATGTACTGGGTATATGGTACAGGTGGGTCTAATTATTGCTTAAAATACATGTAAAGGCAGACATCTGGTCCCAGCAAAGTAAATGTTTACTTAGTTAACTTAGACAGAGCCACAAGAGAACTGTCGACATTCGACCAACAACTATGACGTCATGCAGCCGAGCGTGTCACAAATATCTCATGTAATGATACCAGATGGTCCCAGGCTTAACTACCTGTGTCCCTTAATTGCATTGGATTGAGAGCCATATATATATATATACATATATATACATATATGTGT
>NW_004797884.1:19103-20847 GCF_000002075.1 Aplysia californica | reverse complement strand
CAATGTACTTGTATATATTCATATAGCAGGTGTGTGTGTGTGTGTGTGTGTGTGTGTGTGTGTGTGTGTGTGTGTGTGTGTGTGTGTGTGTGTATATCCGATCTGGCGCCTCCAGCCTGTCTTTCGTCCCTCCACTCCACTTAGACAGGTGATATGGTATGTTATGGGTTTAACGACTCTTGCAGTGAAATAATTTAAGGGGTGGGGCGTGGGGTCTCCGATTTGACATCAGCTGATTCTGCTTGGACAGAGTCAGATGGGTGAAGAGGCATGAAACTCATGGAGCAGTCAAATACAAGTAGCTGCAATGAATGCCTTTACGGATTCGAACCAGCTCCTTCACGTCCTGATGCCATGTGAGCTGATGGTTCACTAAACTACTCACCCCTGTAGGTTACTTCAATCACAGACTCGTACTTAAAAAAACAACTAAATGAATAAATTGCATAAGATCCTAGACTATGCACTTTGATGTCCAGTGTCCAGTTTACTATGGAACGCCAGGATCTGGACAATAAAGGTGTAACTTATCTCATCTTATCTTATCTTACCTTATCTTTTCTGATGTTATCTATCGTTTGAGTTAATTTTGTGTCTTGCTTTGTTCCGCGGTAGGTCTACTATATGACCGTTTTGGAGCCGATGTGCTTCTTTTTCTCTGACCAATCACAGATCCAAACAAAATTGATCTCTCTTTCGGAAGGCGGGTGATTGGAGGGTGCCATTGGTAGGTCCTACTTCTTTTCTTTCCTTCTGTTGCTTCTGTACCCTCGCCCCCTGCACACACACACACATACACACACACGCACGCACGCACGCACACAAACACACACACACACACACACACACACACACAAGATCTAAATGGTCGTTTCAAAACTGAAAAATTATTTAGGACTGTCAAAATTCGAGGCCTTAGAATTTAACGTCCATTTCCGAAAAGACCCAACCAAAACAGTTGACAGCTTTAAAAACTCCATAAAGCGACCCAAGTTCAAGAACACCCCATTGGGAATCCGAACCAGGGTCATCCACTCCGCGTAGGTGGTTGGAGGGCACTATTGGTTGGTCCCACTTCATATACTTTCTCTCTGTTGTTTCTGTCTGTCTGCCTGTCTTACTTTTTCCCAGCACTACTTGACCATTACAGTAAAGACAGGCACATCGACACAGTAAATTACTGTATCGATGTGCTTCTCTTTACTAAAAAAACAACCTCAAAACCCAATCAACATCTGCGCCGCAGCCCAGCATGATGCGGACTCACTGAGCTAACAGAGCACCCTCGATATTGTGTCCATCTGCTTCTCTTTACTCAAAATAAAAAAGGGGGGGGGGGTCGCGGAGGGGACCCCGACAAAGGAACAAACAAACAAACCAACAAAAAATCAGCTGCTGGAGCAACAACAGTAAGTAACAAAACCGTTAGACTTGGCCAGGGTCAAGGTCAAGCTCAGGACGTGAACTTTCTGGGAAACGCCCACGTTGAGATTGTCGCCTCTAATGGCTGGCTTATCAACACTTTACGCCTGCGGGAGTCATCTGGTGTTGTTGGAAGATTCCAGAAACTTCAAGGACAACTCTTCAAAAGCCTGTGAACGACAGTTGAAACACAATGTACCAATGATAGTGATAATGATGATGATGATGATGGTGAAGGAGGTGATGGTGATGGTGATCATGATAATAATAATAATAATAATAATAATAACAAAAACCCTGTAGTTTTGAATCGTCAAACCGG
>NW_004797884.1:16832-18749 GCF_000002075.1 Aplysia californica | reverse complement strand
ACCAAACAAATGAAAAACAAACAAACAAACAAAAACAATTTTTAAAAACCCCCATTTATCCTCACCTGTATCTCAGCCAGAGCGTTGGGGTTTACTTCCCTCCTGGGCGAGGACAGCAGCCCTGACGATCGTGGACTCTTAGCCCCGCCCCTCGCACTAGAGGGGGCGGAGCATGTCCCGCTGACACGGCTTTCAACCAAGTCGCCATTACTTAGCCCCGCCCCCAGGGCTAATCCATCAACGCGAGCGAGCGACAAGTCGTCAGTTTTGTCTTTGTCTGGTTCCGAAGCCAGCTTGTCAAGAGAAGGAGACGACGACGAGGATTTTAACCTGGAGGAGAATCTCTCCAAATGAGTGAACGAATGAGAGGAAGAAATTTTGGACAAGATTCGCTCTTTAGGAGTCCTGGCAGTTCCGCTCTTTTTAGGGTTGGGTAGTGTGAGTGACAAGGCTGAGTAGTCCGTCTTGAAAGAATCAGGTGGGGCGTAAATATCACTAGTGTCAATGGACGAATGGACCAGCTTGCGATTTGATTGGTTGTTGTTGTTATTCGACGTCATGTCAATCACATCGGGAGGCGGTTCCGATTTGCTGTGGGCGAAGAGGACCTTAGTCCTGCTGCTGCTGCTGCTGTTGGTGCTGTTGTTACTGTCCTGATCCTCTGACTGGCCGGCGCTCTTTTTATACCAGTTCCAGTTAGCCTTTGCGAAAGTGCGGTGCGCAAACTTCTGAACACTGAACTTCAAGCTGCTGCTTTTCCCTCCACCTTTCTCTTTATCCGAGTCCCGATCTCGGTCACTGTCACAATCGTGCCCTTCCTCAGACCACGACTTGCCTACTCCACCTCCTCCTCCTCTTCCACCTCCTCCTCCTCCAGCCGTGACACCCCACGTCGTGTGCTGTGACGCCATTAGGTCCGACATCTCCGCATCCCGAGGTCCCGCAGCGCCGTGTGACGTAATGCGCGTGTCTAGCTCCTGTAACCGTGAGGACAACGACTTCACTTGCTCTTCCAGTTCCGGCCGGCGACATTCACTTTCCGTGTGACCTTGAACGAGATCCGGTCGCTTCCTGTTCCGCTGGAAGACGTTCTTCCTCTCCTTGGAGTGGCTGGTGCTGGCATCCATCTCCCGCTGTATGGCGTTGATCTGAAAGCACACACACACACACACACGCGCACTTAATATACACTAGTGGTTTTCTTGCTGTTAATGTTCATTTATTGATAATTTCAAATAGGCCTACTTTAAATAAAACGTGAGTTAATGATTATAAACTAGTGTCTGTGAAAATGAGAAAATTGTATAATATACTGAAAGTCCCTATCAACATCATTAAATTATTCAAGAGGCGAGACTTACGAGGTTAAAGTCTATCTCCGAAAGGACCGAGCGGGAAATTCGTAGAAAGTTCTTTTCCCAAGGACACAACACAGGACTAAGCTGGTGCTCGAACCCCCGAACCCGATATCTGATGTTTACAAGTCCGGTAGCCTTACCACAAGACTTCCGACGTGACGTGGGTTGTTTGTTGGTTGTTTTTTTTTGTTTTTTTTTTTTGGGGGGGGGGGGGGGGGTTTAGTAGAGGGTTTTACGGTGATCGCAACTGCATAAGGGTGTATTTAGAGCCGAACCAGCTCTAGCGAACACCGGTCCAAGACGGTCACCTGTACAAGCAACCGTTCCTCACCCCCAATCCCCCACTTGCGTTATAATTTCAATGCAATGCCACTATCCAAGAGGACCATATATATCTAAAATAACCACTTTTCTCCTGGACATTGGATGGTCGTCTTGGGTAGGTTCACCTGTATACTGCTACTGCTACTGCTACTGCTACTACTACTACTACTACTACTACTACTACTACTACTACTACTACTACTACTACTACTACTACTACTACTACCATAATAAC
>NW_004797884.1:15515-16466 GCF_000002075.1 Aplysia californica | reverse complement strand
CAACAACATCACCATCAACAACAAAAACAGCCACAACAGCAACAACAAAAATAACACCACCAACAACAACAGCAACACCACCACCACCACCACCACCAACAACAACAACAACAACAGCAACAACAACAACAACAACAACACCAACACCACCACCATAAACAACAACAACAACAACAACAACAACAACAACAACAACAACAACTCCACTTGCAGCAACAGCAACACCATGACCACCATCAACAACTTCATCAACATCAACAACAACAACAATAACAACAACAACACCACCAACAATAACACCACCACCACTAACAACAGCAACAACACCACCACCACCACCACCACCAACAACAACAACAACAAAAACAGCAACAACAACAACAGCAACAGCAACAACAACACCATCACAACAAACAGCATCAACAGCAACAACAACAACAACACCATAATCAGCACTAGCCCCACCACCAGCAGCTCAACACCACCACCACAAACAGCAACAATAGCTACAACAAAAACACCACCACCACCACCATCACCAACAACAACAACGACAACGACAACAAACCTTGATTTGGGTGGACATCCTCCGCTGACGTAACCGGGTCAAAGTGCACACCCGGTCATCCTCTGAGGCCACGTGACCCGACCTGGCAGCAGCTGCAACCGATGACCACAAGGTCGACGCTGGCCGGGGGTGTGATGATGATGATGGTGATGATGATGACGACGACGAAGACAATCCAGGGGCTGCTGATGATGCTGCTGCTCTGTTCTCAAGTCTCTGCGCGGACTCGGCCTGTGGGACCAAGGAGAATAACGTAGGTTAGCTGTGAAAACGTTCAAGGCCCAAAATTCTGAAATTCTATTTATAATTGTCGTTTCTTATTTATCTATAACACAAACAAAGAGAGAGTGAGAGAGAGAGAGCGAGAGAGAGAGAGAGAGAGA
>NW_004797884.1:13022-14380 GCF_000002075.1 Aplysia californica | reverse complement strand
AGATAGATAGATAGATAGATAGATAGATAGATAGATAGATAGATAGATAGATAAATAGATAGATAATAGATAGATACTCAGACTGACAGACAGATCGATTAATCGACAAACAGACAGACAGACAGACAGATGGATATATAGACAGATACATATCACAGTTCCACTTCAAGAAACACAAGGGACCTGGATAACCCACTCACCTTTGTCTCCTCCCACAGTGGCCCCTGGCTCTGCGAACACGTCTTCTGGCCCCTCATGGAACTGGGTCAAGGTCATCTGTATTGAGTCATGCCAGGCACTCAGTTCTTCCCGGGAGTCCAGAGAGAGAAACACGGGGATGTAGTTCTGGAATGTAGGAATATCATCATTGTTATTTTATTATTATTAATGTTATGTCCTCAAGAAGGGATCTCATACAGTACTATTATTTAGAAAAGAAAAAGATACTAGAACTCCCCCCCCCCTTTCCACACACACAAAAAAGAGACAGACAAATACAGAAATGCACACACACACACTCATACACGCGCGAGCGCATATACACACACATAATGCACGAGCACACATACAGACACACAAACTCACAAACACACACACACACACACACACACACACACACACACACACACACACACACACACACACACACATTCATTTACCCATAGGCCCACACACACTTTATAAATATATTATGATAATTATGACAACGTATAACAGTTTTTAATACACTAAAGGTAAAGTGAAGTTCAGGAAACAAGCGTAATGACACAAGGGACACAACTCAAAAATTACAGTGTGCTCTAAGCTGAGGACGAATCGCTTCCCCTGAATCTTGTCGATCAGCTGGGCGGCCGTGTAGCCGCGAAGCTCTGTGACGTCAGAGGGCACCTGGTCGTGGGGTTTGAGGTAGCTGTAGAGGCAGACGTCACGCAGCACGCACCAGTATCTGTGGGGAAGTTTTACTCTGTTTTCATTCCATTTTAAGTTAGTTTTAGTAAAAGTTTTACGGCACATGCAACACAATATGAAGGTCATATAAGTGCCGGAGATTAGCGGTGTTACAAGAGAGTAACAAACACAAAAATAGAAGGAGGCGAGAAAAGGATGACAGATGTTGATAGGAAAGAAGGAGCTAACCACACCAGAGCACCCGCCAACCACCTGCATTCCATTTTAAAAGAAATGATCTTCATTCTTTAGGCTTACTATTTTAACGGTAGTGTCTTCATTCTCTCTCCTAAAGAAACAACAACTTTACTACAATATTCATTCTTTCCCGTTTTTTAAAACATCATCTTCATGCGTCCCCCTGTCTCTGCTATATCATCTTCCTTCTCTCTCTCTCTCTCTCTCTCCCT
>NW_004797884.1:11499-12732 GCF_000002075.1 Aplysia californica | reverse complement strand
CCCTCCCTCTCTCTCCCTCCCCCTCTCCCTTTCTTTCCCTCCCAAAACCCCATCCCCACCTTAAGCAGTCAACATCACTAAAACAGATCACATTTGAACAGTTGATAGATCTAACCTCAAAACAATCAAACTCTGTACTTGTTGGACGTCAGACACACTAGGATTAAGACGTGTGTACAGTCACTAATCATATTCAGAGAGCAACTCATAGCAGATAAAATGCTTCAAGCAGATAAATTAAATGTGAGACATCGTGGTGAAATCAGGCGCTCGTCAAAATAATGAAATCAAAGAAACTGGAATTTTTCTGGAGGTTGGGCTGTTTGTTTATTTTTATTTTTGGCCCGCAACACTTATGTTCTTTTAAAAACTCATTTTCCTCAAAAAACGTTGATTAAAGACACAAAAATCGCAAATTTTTGTCTTCCAAGGACTCTCAGGCTATGGGAATTACGAAACTTTGGCGGCCATTTTCTTGCTAATTTTACCTCCGAAACCAGACAACCCTCACTTCCTTTAATCGCAAATAACTCGACTTCTACTCAACATAGATTTTTTGGGGTCCATCATCGCAAGACAAACGAACAGTGTTGGAAATTATAAAAATAACCCCATATGCCAAAAAATTGACAAACGCCTGATTCCACCACGTCATGCCACAAATCAAACTGAAATTCCCTCATCACCTGTTCCAGTGCTCACTGACTCCTCGTTTCTCCACGAAGCCCTCCATTATGGAGGAGAGCGACTCGTTTTCTCCCTCTTCTGTCTCTGGTTCCCCTTCCTCATTCCTCACTAGGCTATGATGACTGGATTCTCCTCCTTCGCCACTTTCTTCTCCTTCCTCTTGTCCTTCTCCCTTCTCTCCCTCTACACCAGGGGGGTCAGAAATGTTTCTCTCTGGTTTCTGTGGAAGAGAAAGCGAGAAAGAAATTAATGAAACGGTAGTTTAAGTGTAATAAAAAAGAGCACAACTTGATGATACTCAATAATTAAAATAATTATAATACAGAGTAACAACAATAACCGAAACAACAATGATAACAACAACAACAACAACAACAACAACAACAACAACAACAAATACAATTACAATTACAACAACAGCAATAACAACAACATCAGCAACAACAACAATAACAATAACAATACGCTAAAACCGTAATAATATTGAATGATGATGATGATTCCTATTAGAATACTCATGCACCCTATAAAGTCAAGAGCTCCCCC
>NW_004797884.1:6932-8099 GCF_000002075.1 Aplysia californica | reverse complement strand
CCCCCGGCCGCACTGTAAAAGCCATACTGTTGCGCAGTGTGTGTGTACAAATCCTGCTCTCTCTCGACACTCAGGAGTTAATGAGAGCTCGGTTGTTTGCTTTCCACACAAAAATCACCTGCGGTGTTGCCTCTCTAAACAAAGACGGCAAGCTTCAAACTGGCCTCCCCGAGCCCCGATGACAATTTACAATACATTCAACCCATAACGAGGTCAGACACCGTGTGTGTGTCTTCGTCATTCCACTGTATGTGGGGAAGAGTTTAGTGAGAGCTGGAGGTTAATTCTTTCTTGCAACGATCTCTTCTTCTTCCTTTTCTTCTTCTAGCGCTGTCGTCAAGTCAAGGGCCATTCGAGACAGAGATACAGGCAGATGTACACGTCGGGGCGTTATGTAAACAGACACAGAGAGAGGCAAATCGTCGAGCAGCTGGTAAAATGTACTAAGCCCAATATTTTGAAAGTTATGTCGTATGCATAAACATAAACGCACACATACGCCACATACGCACAGAAGTGCAGCCACAAGATTAACTACCGAACAAAATAAAAGAAGAAGAAAACCCAGAAATAAAACAGAAAGAGCAAGCGATTCTGAGCCAGCAACAATATCTCATTCTCATATTATTATTTCCAAGCTCAAGTCTTGAGTACGATGTCATTCCTCCGCTTGATTAAAATAAAACAACAACCCCCCCCCCCCAAAAAAAAACCCCCAACAAAACAAAACAAAACCGTACGTGTTTTCGCGCACCCATCGACGCAATTTGCATATCATTTTAGGAGGCGGGATTCCGACTCCGCCTAGTCACTAGTCAGGGCCAACACGTGCTGAGAAAGGTACAATATCCCAAATAACTCGATAAAAAATTCTCCACACTCCGGAATTGAACTCGAGTTTCCTGCAAGCGACAGCGAAGCGACTAATCTCTACATCACAGACGCCAGTCCTCCCTTTCAGAATCTTATAATTATACATGATTATATTGTAGTGTAAAGTCCATGGTCCTCTGAAACAAAACAGCTGATGGTTGGAGAGTGCCACTATTACTAATAGACTTGTATGATGATTTACTTCTTTTATTTGGCTTTATTTGTCTGTACATACTTTGGACCTTCCCGTCCACCCCCACCCCCCCCCCAACAATTAAAGGATCTTATATAATC
>NW_004797884.1:5055-6469 GCF_000002075.1 Aplysia californica | reverse complement strand
CCCCCCCGACCTCGGCTGCAGTCGAGTGGTAGAACCACAGTATATAAGCAAACCGTTCAGTCACATCCTATGATTTATAATTTCAATTACGTCAACAGTATTACCATTTGGTCCCAATTAATAGACAACAAAACAAGTGAGTGTAAGTGTATGGGTTTAACGCCCCTATCAACACTTGTAGGTTATTTAAGAGGCAGGACACCTCCAAATTTTCACGTCCGTCTCCGATAAGACAAAGCCAAATGAGTTGAGAGCTTTAAAAACTACAAAGACCGTCCAGAGTTTAAGAACTCCCAATCTGCGATTCGAACTTGGACCATCCCTTCGTAGCCCAGCATGATATCAACTGAGCTAACAGTGCGCCCAAGTAATTGGCTAGATCAGATAAATAGATTACAATAAATATCGTAAGTAGGTACCGAGCAAATTGTAAATATAAACAAAAGACGATAGACAGATTATTATAAATACCGCAAGCAGTTACCGAGCAAAACAGTGTAAAGTGTAAAGTATAATATACTTAACAAATATAAGAATACAAAGATAAACTATATTGATCATTATTGAAAGCTAAAGTATGTACTCAGCAAATTTCAAATAATATATAAATCGAAAATGTAATAGTAGATAAGGATTATAAGGAGCACATTAAAAAGTAGGCTATATTTCTTGCCAAAGGTAATTATGATCACATGATCTTCTCAGTACGTTTGTGTTTTAGCGCCTGTAGAAATGGCAGCTTGCACTGTATGCTTCCCAGGAAGTTGACGTTGTTTCAGAGTGCTATCATGCCTGCTGGGGTAATAAATTATTATATTGTAATGTAAAGCGCACATAGAGCTATTTGTTGAGCAGGAATTAGCGCTATAATCCATAGCTACCTCAGAATTACAAAGTTTAATGTAACATTTTCGTCCGTTTTAAGATACTAAGATCATGAGGTCAGAAACTAAATGCTCTGTCTGCTGTAAGAAAATTGTGCAATTATTTGGAATCGTTATCATATTCAAAGACTTGAATTTGAAAAAAAAAAAAAGCTTGAAATATTGTGAAACTCAAAATATTTGACGTCAAATTTCTCACTAGATACTGAGCAAATAGAACGTTGTAGTTCTGAGATAGCGAAATGCTATCTTTCTTTCCTTATATGATTATTAAAAAGGATACATTTATTTGCACAAACACGAAGGAGCTGTGATCAGAATACCTAATTTTGTGTTGACCCCAATCAAGGGCTGCCGACTGACCTGTCATTGGCCTATTTGATGAACGAGTCTTTTGGCAGATGTGACGTCACTATGGGCACGCTACGCTCGAGGCACAGACCAGGTCCAGGGATCGCGCATCTATTATCTAACCGGTAATCCACCTGGCTATTTTTTTTCTCATTGATTTATTGATAGATTCATTTTTT
>NW_004797884.1:0-1019 GCF_000002075.1 Aplysia californica | reverse complement strand
TACTACTACTACTACTACTACTACTACTACTACTACTACTACTACTACTACTACTACTACTACTACTACTACTACTACTACTTCAAGGCTATACTATAAAACTGCCTCCAAAAACGGAAAATTGAGAATTGTAATTTATTGTCAATCAGTTATTCAGTCAACCAGTTAACCAGTCGTTAGCCAATTAGATAGTCAGTCACTTAAAGCGTCAAGTTTTAAAAATGAAGCTGATTTTACATCGACACAATTTAGATAATATAGGACGTGGGCTTCCGACATTGCCTGTCAGGGCCAACCCGGGCTAAGAGGGATACAAAATTGGGGGAGGGGGGGGGGCTCTCTTGGAATAGAGGTTAAGGTGTTGGCCTCTCATTCAAAGGTCCCGGGTTCGAATATCCTGGTAGAGAACGAAAATTTTTCTTCTCTGAGATTGTCTCCTTTCACCTCCTTTCCTACTCTCTAGCAATGTTCTGACGTCTGCTTTCGTCTCTTTTTTCTGCCCCCACCCCTTCACATCCTCTGCCCCTTCTCTAGGCGCCTGACTTTCTGAAGACTTTCTACTGCTACTCCTTGGCTCCTTCTAACTGCTGTCTTTCAGCCACACCCCTGAAAGATCTACACCTGGCCTTCTCGGACAAGGGCGAAAAATCTCCGAGGGTCCGCGTGTGCAAGTTGCGCACGTTAAAGATCCCTTGGTGGTCTAAAATCGATAAGAGTAGGCCTCGGCGCCACCTGGGCAAAATTCTTATGCAGTTGCGAGCGCTGTAAAACACTCACCAAAAAAAAAGGGGGGGGGACACAACATCCCAGCATGCAGGATGACCCAGATACTCGATAAAAATTTGCCCAACTCGGGAATCAAACACCGGTCTCCTGCGTGCGAGTGCGACATCGAAGCGCCTTATAACTCCTACATCACAGACCCCGGTTTGAAGGGAATGACAAGGATACCAGCTCCACATAAGAACAGATCTTACAGCGTCATGGACGTTTTTCGTTTTTGATTTTATGTGCACTGA
>NW_004797883.1:486085-488532 GCF_000002075.1 Aplysia californica | reverse complement strand
ATATAATACTATATACACTGTCATACAGAGAGAGAAAGATTAAAAGATCGTGTGCAAGAATAATATAGAGTCTACCTGTGCCTCAAAGACAAATTATGTTCTTTTCCTGCTTTGTTGCCATGAAAAGCAAAAAGCAAACTAACAAACCAACAAAAAACAGAACCAACACACACAAAAACTATCGTTGAGCTACCGCAAGAGTGTCATATATTGACAACTGTCGATAGTGATTGAAAAAAAAAGAACCCACCAAAAACCCTACGAGTTGTGTCGCTTTACGAAATTCTCGGACCAGACAGAACAGGAATCAAATTTCTCCCTTCTGATCTGCTGGCCTTCCGCGGACTCCAGCTAATGACGTCAGACCCGATAGCCTATTGACCTTTGTCGTCTGCGAAGTATTGATACAGGCTAGGGTAGACTTGGAAACCATCAGATGGGGCCAGGGTCAAAAAGCTGCATCTGCAATGCATTATTGATATAGTTGAAACAGTTTTGAGTATGGAGCCCGTCGTCTGTGAATGTCTCTGAAGTAACATTGGAGTGTGGGAATGCATGGTTGTCCTTGGTTGCGAGTGAAAGAAGAGGAGAGGTGAAAAGGAGGAGCGAAACAGAGAGAATGGGATGAAATACATGGGTCGAACGACGTATTTGGAGGGATAAGAATGTTATATTCCATGTCTTTAATGGGGTGGGCAAATTTTAATAGTACATTTCAAATTATGGCAGTTTAATAATTTGTATCACTAAAACATTACATTTAAAAAGTGAATGAAGGTGTAAATACTACAGCTAGATATGGTTAGCACGATTTAATATGTAATTTAAAACGCAACAATGATAATGCGTTAGAAGATCCTAAAACGGTTTCATACAGCACACGTGGACTTTAAAAAATCAGACACTGGAAATTTTTGTTGTAAATGACCGTTACCAAATAAAACGGCAATGGCAGCGAAATGAAACCCAAAAAAAAAAACATGGCCAAAAAAAAAAGAAATAGTTTCTCTTTCGTCCCAAAAATACTACCTTCTCAGACAGTGGGGAAAATATCTCGGAGGACCGATGTGCAAGTTGCACAGGTTTAAAGATCTCTCGATTGTCTGAAATCGATAAGAGTAGGCTTCGGCTGCCACCCCTGCAAAATTCAAAATTTCCTACAAACTGAAAATATTAGGTGTGTCCCGCGCACCACAAGACCTCATTATGCTACGCAGTTGCGAGCGCGGTAAAACACTTTAAAAATGCATCATGTGTTTAACAATTTGGAAGATGTCGCCCCGACCAACTTCCTATGTCACTGCAGATAGAAAAAAGAAAAACTTTAGAGGAGACACAAATTACTTCTTGTGATCAAGTATGCTCATTGGCTTAATCGAGATATTTTATGTAGAATAGTTGAATAAATCGCTCGTAGTACTCGATGTTGGGGTCGTCATCCCTAGTGATTTGTGACGTGTATTTATTTATGTATTTATTCATATATTTCTTTTTCTTTTAGCTATAGCTTGTTCACTTTGGTCTAACCCCCGTTAATAGGCTACAAGATAAAATGAAATCGCCTCTGTTTAATCTTCTCGTCAGAACGTTGCATACGTGTCTAAAAGTTGGATGACCAAAGAGAATCTATAAGCCCGTTCATAGAGGTCATTACAAACTAAAGTTCTGACACGTTTTCTTTGATGTAAGCCCATAGAGTTACCCCCTTTAAACGTATAGTGTACATCTATGTGTAAGCCTAACAAGGGTAAAAATAATAACAGCATACCCCTAAAGCTTGAAAAAAAACACATAATATGCATTTTCCTCAACACTGCATTATGATGTTCACCTAAGGAACACGATTCAAGAGACGGGGTGAGTAATTTTCGAGACTCACGTGGAGCGCAGAGACGTCTAGACAGCCAAGGGAGAAATCTTCAAGCTTACACTGAGAAGTGGGGGCAAGGTGGTGGTGTCGCTGATTTCAAATGTGCAATTTGCAGGCAAGTTCGCTGTCTAGATCCAAGCCTTTTAATTTAGCGATCCTTGAGTCAGGCCTACATGCACCCAAAGCGCGGTTTTTAAGGGCGAAAGAGAAAAAAATGTTTTTATTACTGGTTTAAGATTTTTTTTTTAAAATATATATTTTCTTTTTTTGGCAGGCCTGCAGAAGTGCCATGCTTAGGTTCATGGGCATAGTAGATTTATAAATGAGCTTGAGGTTTTTTTTAAATCGGAAAGACGAAAGTAAACCCGTTTTTGTCAGTAGTTTAGTTTAAACTTAATGCTGATTGTCCGCCTTTAGAATCTAGCAGACAAGAAGGTAGAGGATGAAAGAGAAAACAAAAATTATGTTTCCGTATGTTATAGGCTGTTGTGTGTGAATATGTTTGTGTGTATGTATGTGTGTGTATGGATGTGTGCTTGTGTGTCTGATTTTGTATATGTGTGTTAATGCGTGTGAA
>NW_004797883.1:479801-482106 GCF_000002075.1 Aplysia californica | reverse complement strand
ATATCTTACGCCGGTGGTGATGTCATGGCTACAGGTTCTGGCGTCTTGAAAAGGGGCATGTTTTGCGTATGTTTTGTCAGGAAGCAGATATATTTGTGAGGCCTCGTGCGTGGTGAAATCAGGCGCTCGTCAAAATAACGAAATCGGATACAGAGGCATTTTACCGCAAGTTTGGACATTTTTATCGATTTTTTGGGGGGGGGGCAAAATACAAAAACACCCTGCCTTATGAATTTTATTGAAAAACATTGATTTAAAACACAAAATACGTCTTTTTTTTACGTTTTCAAGGACTCCTTAACTAATGGAGCTACCGAACTTTGGCGGCCATTTTCTTGTTAATTTTGCCACTAAAACTAGGCGACCCCACCTCCTTCAATCGCAAATATTTTGAATTCTATTCAAGAAAGATGGATAATTATTTCATTGGAAGCAAGGAAAATAAATCGGCTTTCAGGTGGTGCCAATAACTCCACATGCCTAGAAATTGACGATCGCTTGATTCCACCATGTCGTGACTTATTTTTATTTTAAACTGAGTTATGTACATGCAGATCGGGGTGGTTGGGAAGGTTTTAGACGGGAGAGGGGTAAGGCGAAAGGTAGCGGGAGGGAGAGAGAGAGAGAGAGAGAGAAAGAGAGAGAGATGGAGGAAGAAAGAGAGAGAGATGGAGGAAGAAAGAGAGAGAGAGAGAGAGAGAGAGAGAGAGAGAGAGAGAGAGAGAGAGAGAGAGAGAGAGAGATGGAAAGGGGAACATTAAAGAGAATAAGTTGGCGGAACAAAGGAAAACTATTTTTAACCTTGTTTATGTCACCACTAGTTTGAACTTCCAAGATCTCACCACCTCTATCTCACCACCTCTATCTCACCACCTCTATCTCACCACTAGTGAAAACGAACATTTTCTCACCTTCTCTGTCTCACTACTAGTTTGAACTACCATTATCCCAGCTTCTCTATCTCACCACAAGGGGAAACTACCATTTTCCCACCTTTTCCTCGTCGTGACCCCGACAGCACTAGACTTTTTCACGCTACGAGTAAACTGATAACGTCTCAAACCATCTATTTCGAACAACAAAGACGGTTGGAAACCTTTCTTTCTATCGCTTCTTAATTTCATCTGCCAGGCTATTATTTCGAGACCAGGTGGAGTTGTTTTTTTTCCTCTTTATTTTTAAAAAAATGAGGGAGAATGAACTCATTAGAGGACATTAAATCGTCTCCTCTGGAATTTGTTACCGTGGTTTAGAAATCAGAGAGCATCACTTGGCATCGAATGTGAGCTTTTTTAAATGCCCTGACGTCATCGAGCGGTAGGCGTAGATTCTCACGGGAATAGGGCGTATCTTTGGATCAAGAAACTAAAATAATTTGGTGGGTTAGAGTCTGAATTTGACGTGAAATGTGAGTTGAATCCATGACGTTGGTCTCTGTACTTACTGTAGTTATGGCTAGTGATCGCTTGAAGATTGGAGGGGAAAAAACGATGTCTTGGTTTTTGTGATTTTATTTTTTACAGGATAGCTCTTTTTTATCTTTTAATTGATTTATTTTATATACGCATATTCTTTTGTATTTATAGTGTACCAGCTCCCCCAGACTCGAAACGCGCTATTTTTAATCAGCTCGAAACGATAGATTTCTAGGATCATTCAATTTTTAGCACGCGAAATGCATAAAAGTGCAAGGTTAGTAACAAAACATAACACGATAATGCTATTCCGAAGTTTTGTTGTTTGTCACTACAATCCTATGTACGTCTTCTCTTTCAATGCCCAAACTGAATCAGCTATTAGTGATCACAGATGGGTTCTCTTGTATCTGATTTCCAAAGCTCTGAAAAATGTATTGCCGAAGGTATGCCCTTGTCTTTTCTAGGCACCGTTTGTTCAAATTAAGCTGCTCTTGGTCGTCTTCTGTCACTTTTTCCTTATTTTTGTAAATTCAAGGACAGCACAATTTTCAAGAAATATTATATCTATCCAAGTGTCTTAGGAGCTGGTTTTGTCGTTAACGTTATTTTAATTCAAAATAGATAGTAAAAATGATCGGTAGTATTTTATGGATTTAATATTGAAGACGGGTAAATAAGGAGATATTAGTCAGAAACAAAGAAAAAATGAATGAGAGTGAGTGGGGCAGATAGTGTGAGATCCAGGGAAGGAGAGTGAAGGAAAAATAGAGGGAGCGAGAAAGAGAGATGGAGGTGGAAAGAGAAAGTGAGCGAAAGACAAGAGAAAGTATGATAGAGATAAACAGAAAGAGAAATGATGAGGAAGCAGAAGAGGAACATAGAAAGTT
>NW_004797883.1:476796-477746 GCF_000002075.1 Aplysia californica | reverse complement strand
GAGGAGGAGGAGGAGGAGGAGCACAACAGGCGATAAGGTATATGCTGCATAGGCCCAAAGATAATTTCCGCTGGTGATAGTGTTTGAGACTAATGAAGAAAATAGGTGATGCAGCGTGGGGAAACAGGTACTCGTCACAATAATAAAATCGGAAAAAGGGCAATTTTTCCCCCAATTTGGACATTTTTATCGCATTCTTATTTTGTTTTAACTCAACCACCTTTATTTCCTTTGAAAAACACATTTCCACGTGAGTTTTACTCTAAAACGTTGATTAATAGAACAGATTATGTGAATTTTCAGTTTTCGAGGATTCTAAAGCTATTGAAGTTACCAAACTTTTGCGGCCATTTTCTCCCTAATTTCCCCTCTGACACCAGGCGATTCCCACCTCCTTCCATTGCAAATACTTCGACTTCAGATCAAGATAGATAGGTATTTTTTCATAGAAATCATCGAAAATGAAAAGGTTTTCCGATGATATCAATAACTTCGTATGCACATAAATTGACCAGTGCCTGGTTTTATTGCGTTCTGACACACATGTTCCAGAAAATACTTCAGAAGCATACGTAACGTAACATAAATAACAACTGCAAACTTATTTTTAAATGTTTTGCGCACTTATCAACATATTTTCAATTACTACTGAGGCGGTTGGCAGGGCTAATCAGGGCTGGGTGGGATTACATCCTTCCCGCTGACAGATGGAGATGTCGATTTTCTTTTAAAACAACACGCATGAAAAAAAAATCCCAGTAAATTACCCCGTTTAATTAAGAATCTAACTTACGTCTTCTCTGTGCCAAATTGGTACAACACACACAGTGCTGTAGGAGCAGTTTAATGAATCCCAACACTGTGTTAGCACTCTTTCACTTGGCTAAGACACATCACCATCATCATCATCATCATCATCATCATCATCATCATCATCATCATCATCATCA
>NW_004797883.1:468455-475699 GCF_000002075.1 Aplysia californica | reverse complement strand
CCCAACGGGACGCCGATCGGTGACAGTGTGATAATACAAAATAAATGTTGCTGCAATGGTCTCCTTTTTATATGCGCTCTTGTTAAAGTCAATTTTTCTTAAAATGTCCCTACCAAATGGTTGTTGGGGCCTTTGAGGTCGAAAATCAGTTTTCGAATAACAATTGGAAATTTTTTTTTGAATGTCGAGTAGACCTAGCACGAGTGCCGCTTTATATTTACGATGTGATAGGAAGTCTAGATATGAAGGAGCTACTCGTAGATGTAACGTTTTCAGCTCTGATTCTAATTCCTTTTGTGGTAAACATGCTATCATCATTTTCAATATTTTTCTCAGTATGCTGAAAACTTCATTATGGTTGAGGCGTTATTGCCAAGACACAGATTACGTAGTACTGATGAAGCCCATCTGCATCCTGGTCCGTGGGAATAAGTGGTTTGTGCTCTTTGCACTGCGAGAGTGGAAAATGTTGAAGTAGAGTGTGATCACCAAATCTTTGAAAGTTGATTGCCACACAAAAGGTTAAGGGTGAGGCACCAGCCATCTAGATCTAAAATAAAACTACCTGCAATCGCTCATCAGACGTCATTAGACTCAATATGGAGCCAAATGAATGGCAAGGGTGAAAAGGTGCCCCAAGCAGTCGTCTAAAACGAGACTTACGTTTTTGCCCCTACTTTGGAAGTCTGTGATACGCTCAGGTCGCAAAAACCTGTGGCCACGATAGTGCACAGTTTAGGGAAGGGGATTTCAAACTTACTACGTTTGGGAGGGGGGAGGCGGGGGCACTATCAAATAGCTCTTATTCTTGTTTGTCTAGTTGAATAAACACTCTTGAAGCAGTTGAAAACTAAACCATTTTAAAACAATGATATGAATTTTTACAGACGAAAGTTAAAATATTAACAAACCAAGTCACACCGATCTTATGTCAGTCAGTCAACGCTGGATGTTTGGCATCTTTTCTTGGCGGTGAATTTGTATTTGAGTACTGTTTTGTGCTTTGGGAATTCTCAGGATAGATTACATGAAACTCTCTCTCTCTCTCAAATCTGATGTAATTGTTTACCGCGTCTGAGGGGATGGGGGCCCTGAGTTTGACACCACTGATTTAAAAAAAAATTTTAGGGTAAGTGTTTTACGGCGCTCGCAACTGCGTAAGGTCATATGAACGCGCGGCACACACCTAACGATATTTTCAGTTCGTAGGAAATTTTGAATTTTGCCCGGGTGGCGGCCGAAGCCTGCTCTTATCGATTTTAGACCACCAAGGGATCTTTAATGTCCGCTACTTACACAAGGGCCCTTCGAGATTTTTTTGCCCTTTTCCGAGAAGGCTACGTGTAGATCTTTCCTACCAGAATATCAGGGGTGTGGCAGAAAGACAGCAGTAAGAATGAGCCAAGTAGTAGCAGTAGAAAGACTGCAGAAAAAGTCAGGAGCCCAGAGGAGGGGGCGAAGGAGGTGAGGGGATGGGGGCAGAAAGAGGAGTTGGAAGTAGACGTCAGAACATTGCTAGAGAGCAGAAAGAGAGGTGAAAGGAGACAATTTTAGAGAAGAAAATTTTTCGGTCGCTACCCGGATTCGAACCCGGGACCTTCGAATGAGAGGCCAACCCCTAACCTCTAGACCACGAGAGCCCTCACACCAGTGATCTAGGGTATTATGTGATCTAGGGTATTATAAGTCAAGTCTACTGTGACGACTGCCACATTTCCCTGGGCGCTCTCGTGGTCTAGAGGTTACGGTGTTCATTACTCATTCAATAGGTCCCGGGCTCCAAACCTGACAGCAATGGTAAATTTTCTTCTCTAAAATGTTCTCGTTTCCTCACATTTCCTGCTCTTCAACTATGTTTGGTTGTCTGCTTTTTTCTCCTCTTTTTGCACCCCACCCCATTTTTTTGCCCGTTCCTCTGAGCTGATGACTCTATCTGTAGCCTTTCTACTGAAACTCATTTGTTCCTTGTTACTGTTGCCTTTCAGCTACACCCCAGATCTCAGCGTACCACCTAGCCTTAGCGGATATGGGCAACAAATCACAGAGGTCCCGTGTGCAAGTTGTGCACGTTAAAGATCCCCTGGTGCTCCAAAATTGGCCATGGCAGATTTCAGCCGCCATCCGGGATAAAAATTTAATTTCTAGATCTATATCCTACTAAACTGAAAATTTTTATTGTGTCCCACGCGCTCATGTGACCGTGTGGAGTTGTACATTTACCAAAACAAAACAAAACTTTTCTCCCCTTGTAATCTCAACGGCAACACAAGGAGACCAGCAACTGCCACCATACTATGTGAAGCAGCGTGGTGAAATCAGGCGCTCGTCAAAATAACAAAATTGGAGACACAGGCTTTTTTCCGTAGTTAGGACTTGTTTTTTAAATTAATTTTTCTTTGGCTTAACCCGTTTTAAGCCAATATAAAAACCCATTTACATAAGCATTTTACTGAAAACATTGAGTAAAGGAACAAAATATACCATATTAAAGTTTTCAAGGGCTCATTAACTATTTGAGTTACCAAACTTTGGTGGTCATTTTCTCGTTAATTTCATCACTGAAACCAGGTGACTTCACTTCCTTCAATCGAAAATATCTTGAGTGCTATCCAAGACAAATGGATATTTATTTCTTTGGAAGCAAGGCAAATAAATCAGCTTTCAGGTGATACCGCTAACTACACATGCCCCAAAATTGACGAGCGCATGATTCCATCGTGTTGTGATACATATCATTATGGGAGGCACTTAGGTACCAAGTCTATACCCAGTAGCTCTATAAAATAACGAAGGCCATAAAATAAAGACCTTACGCCGATGTCTGTGCTGTGGGGGTTAGGTGACATTAAACAAAAGTGATTCTAACACATTTTTTAAAGCGGATGTTGCTTTTTTAGTTGTATGATCCTTTTTAGGGGGATGATTTGTTCATAGTTACTTGTTAAATTTGCAGGTGTCTGTTTTGGCTCGTGTCAATGTACATTTTTCATGCACCTGCATGAATCTTTTTTTCATCCCTCCCACAGTTCATCTATTTTTAACCCACCCCTTCCCTCACTCCATATTTTTGCTGAGGAATGTCATTCCAAGGGGTATTTTTGTCTTGTTTGCTTTAGGATATTGGGTTTTTTTTTCAGACACATAAGTTTTGTCTTGGAATTCTATTTTCTGGTAATATCGTTTTCCAAACGTGTATTTTCTGTTGGCATGAAATTTTAGTAATTCAGAGACTAGATAACTTAGTGCAGGAAGATTAGAGCTAATTGCATCTCTTTTCTCCATCTGTCATGTTGTTCTCTGCCTAACTGATGTTAATAAGCGCAAAACGAAAACAGAAGTCGATCAAGGTAAGCGAAAAAGGAACGTGTCGGTTAGCAAAAGAAATCTTTGATGAATTTTACAGCGTACATGATACGGCAATTAAAAGTTGCCGTTAAAATAGAGAAGACAAACGTTCGAATTTTTAGATTGCAATTTCAGAATAACATTTTATATGAATAACGCAATTATGAAGAAAACATCGAGTTTGAAAGATTTCCTGAATGCTAGCCTTGGCTCCTAATGGCTTTCTTAAACACCAGAACGTTGGGGTGCCGTCAAGCTTTTTATCAGTGCTCAAGAAATGAGTGGAAATTGAATAATTAATTTTTAAAACGCCTTAAAAACCTAGATCAAAGCAAGAAGAAGAAAAAATCGTCTGGTCCAATTGGTTAAAGAATAACGACATAGACCTATGTAAGTGGCACATCAGTCAGTTGAACTCTGACCTTTGAAGATTACTTCATTATGAGCGGTTGGAAGATGGCCACCCTTGCCAGTCATAGATTATATTTTTGGGTCTTTTTCTCTGCTGTTTCTGCCTGTCCTTCTTGCTTCTTTATAAACTCGATCAACGCCGTTAATATGGAAGTGTATCTATCTTTACTCAAAAACCTAAATCATACTTGACATGCATATCAACATCATTTTAAAAACGTTTTGTGTTATTAAATTACGTAATACAACAGTACATGTTTAGCACCTGTTCTCATGGGTCAAACATTGCATATTTCTCTCATTGGGCCTGGAATTAATCTTAACCCTATCCGTACGTCGTGTTTTACTATCGTATCCATACAACGTGGGGAACTCTGTGCTACCACTTTCCAAAGAGGAAATTACTCGTTAATCCGATCCGCACGCTTTGCATAGCAGTCTGTAAAAATGATTTTATTGAGAAATACAGAAAGTTTCAAAGAGAACTTGGTACAACAAGTATTCTAATATGTCATGAATACAACCACGGGGGTACAAAATAACCCCAGGGCATACGGATAGGGTTAAATGGATAACTGTAAGTGCCTCACGGACAACATTATGTCGTCAGTGAAACTTGAAATATTAGAATGGTTTTACAAACGTCAACCTGTCCGAAACACAATACTGTGAATACACGAACTGACAAAGTGCTCTATCCAGGAGATGACCTCCCCCCCCCCTCCCTCGGGGTGGTGCCACTTACTGAAGTGTCTTTAGGCCATTCCCAAATGGTGGACATTTCTCGTTTTTATGCTCAGTAGAATCATAAATGGACTGATTCAGCAATGTCATGCTCATAACTGTGCCTGAACTACAACAGGGAACTGCTGCTTTTTTTTCCCTAATCCTTACTATTGTCATTTTCCTCTACTTCTTTTGTATGTTTGTCACACTCTTGTGACTCGCTATTTCCTGGGTGCCTTGAAAGTCGAAACAGACTTTGGGCTGTTGAAGCTAGAGAGGTGAGCAGTGTAAGCCTGATTCTCTGTAAAGACTTCTCTGTTGACATCCACTCCTTGGCGCTCATATGACCTTATGCAGTTGCGAGCGCCGAAAAACCTCTACTAATAAAAAAAAAAAAATTAAAAAAAGAAGATAGAAGATGACCAAATTGAAGTTGGCTTGTTGCTCCAGTCTCCAAAATATTTATAATAATATAATGAAGATCATTTCTATAGCGCCCACTCCCATGTGAACATAGCTCTAGGCGCTTAAAATAAATTCATGTACGAACAATAAACACATACGCACACACTTACAAACACACATACACACAAACACACATGCACACTCACGCACATATTACACGCACACATATGCTCACACATGCACACACACACAAACAAACAAACACACACACACACACACACACACACACACACACACACATCTACTTGCTTATCACACGCGCACGCTTACACATCGTTACAAAATCAGTTGTTTTTTTATATCAGTTTTTGGACCTGACTCTTTGACTCTACCAGGCAGGCCGACTCCCTAACCAGCAAGAAAGAAAAAGTCGACGAAAAACAATGATCGAAGTAGACTTAAAAGCTCTCCGCTATGGACTTATTTCACCTAATACCCGGGAAGCTGAGAATGTTTCTGAGTGTTCTATGGTCTGCTGGGGTAATAATATAGTGTAAAGCGCATAGAGCTTGCTTTCGAGTGGGGACTTGCGCTATACAAATGCTATTTATTATTATTATTAATACTCGCGCTCATACGGAGAGTCATGTAGGGTTCATGTTGATGGTTGCTAAGTTATTCGCGAAAAATTCTTACTATTTATTTGAAAAATGCGGATTCGAAATCTACTTTTGACAAAACAATATTCCCCCTGGAGGGAATGAAGTTTGAATGTTAGCCCTTTGCGTACGTGGTAAAAGCATCAGCAATTTCCCATATCATTAAGCTTGGGTGGCATACACTGCTGTGTGTGGCAACGAAGAAACACTTTCAAAAACAAAACGAGTTGGTGATTAGTGGGCGGTGCTCTGCTGTGGTCTGCTCCTTCTTTCTCATCAAACAACTGAATCTATCGCCCTTCTGTCTCTTCCTTCTTTTTTTTTTTGCGTATTTGTTAAACTCTTTAACAACTTTAATCTCTGGCACTTATATGACGTAAATGTGTTGCAAATGCTGTAAAACCACAGTTAAAACAAATGAACAAACAAAACAAAACAGAATTACAGACACAGACAAACAAACAAAGAAAAAAAAAAGGCCCAAGCCCCAAATTAACTTTCCTCTCCCTCTAACTGGGCCTCAGACAGAGAGTAACGTGTTACTGCACTGAACGGTCTTGGCGAAAACTCGAGTGTTTTGGCACCTCTCTCCCCCGTCCATTTCCGCTAAGGACACCAGCAGCTGTTGTTTCCACGCACGCCTAATCGCACTCGCACACACCCCACAGAGACAGCGAGAAGGGAAACAAAGTAGAACATAAGAAAAGAAAACACGCCAGAGTGGGGCAGTGGAAAAAGAAAAATAACAGTTTTAAAAAAAAAATAAAAAAAAAGTAACAGTAAAAAATTTTAAAAACATGAGAGACTGCTGGAACAGTTCATTATATAGATAGAAACAAAAACAGACAACGTAAGAGACTGCCGGAACAGTGCATTATTTAGATTCTAAATAGAAACAAAAACAGAAAACATGAGAGAGTGGAGCATGGCACTACGCAATTTTCAAAAAAGACAACACAATTTTGTTTTGTAAATTATGTTGTGTGCATGTTTTCAGAATGGGGGAAATCTTTCATGTTTCTTTATTACACAAGTTGCAGTTCATTTACTTGACATTAGCTTATTGACTTTGCTATGGCTGAATTATATTATGTTATATAGAGAGATAGATCATTATAGATTTTAGCTGTCGTGGCTATTTTTATGGCAAACTTAATTTGCGATTTGTGTGTGTATGAGCGTACGCACATAATATAATATATTATGTAGCATATAACATACTATGTTTCTGCATTTAATTTTCTCTTGTTACCAGTCTCTAACAACTCAAAAGTGCACTAAGACATGTCAGATTTCTCTGTCGCATAAGCCGATACGGATTTGCACTTCGGTTCTAGATTCTAGCCCTTTCGATAAAGTAATTGCAGTTCGCGCAGCCTTTTTCCTTCAGTCGGGTTCTCGCGACCAGAATTCTGTCTCTGTTTATTTACGGAGCTCGACATTTGAGGGAGGAAGTCAGTCGACTCAGCTCATTAGTTATTTGTTGATTTCATAGTTTGTGCCTCGGGGATCGATAGAGGCAATTAATTGGATCAATATACACAAACAGTACTGTCGTTATCCTTCCTCCCTGTGTCTCTCTTCTTTCTCTCACCCTTTCTCCCCCCCTCTCTCTCTCTATCTATCTATCTATCCATCACTATATCTATCTATTAAACTGTCTTTTTCTCTCTCTTGCTCTCTCTCTCTCTCTCTCTC
>NW_004797883.1:465720-466116 GCF_000002075.1 Aplysia californica | reverse complement strand
TGTGTGTGTGTTAGAGTTTTGAAGAAGGGTCTTTTTCACGAAATATATCAGTAATAGATTTCTTCTTTTAAAGCTTTTTCACGTTTCTTTGTTATAGTATAGTAGTCTTCAGTGCGGTTCAGATCTCCTTTCTGCTAAAACGAATGGGTGCGATGTTCGCTTTAAGCTCCGAACCGACGTGGACGATAATATTTTGAAATAAGGTGGGACGTTGGAAGAGATAGCTGTCGAGGCACGCGCGGTATCTGGCATGCCAGCAATTTCACACACTCGTATCGCACACGTGAGAGGGAAACGTCATATAAAAAAACCAGAGCACATGTCGTGCACCCCCTCAACTGAGAATCGTTTTGTTAATGCATGAGTGTGTGTGTGTGTGTGTGTGTGTGTGTGTGT
>NW_004797883.1:462583-465227 GCF_000002075.1 Aplysia californica | reverse complement strand
ACACACACACACACACACACACACACATACACACACACACATACACACACACACACACACTCTAGCTTCCTACATCTCTCAGCCTCCCTCTTGTTCTTTCAGTTCAATCTGGATCTCTGCTTTATCTCTGCCTCCAACGCATTCTCATTTCTCTCTCAGACTCTAATTCCAACCTCCTTTAAAGCCCTCAACCACTCTCCAAAACTCCCTGTTAAGAACCTTTGCTCAGGAGCAAGAAAAAGGAATGACAGTAGATCTGTCCGGAATCATCGACCCTAACCCACAGGGCCTCTCGGGGAGAGAAATCGAAAGTAAAAACATTGGGGCATGCTGGGAACAGACGGGCCTCACAGACGCCTCTGCGTAATAATCCACAGGGGTTGCCGTGAAGTAGGGAGGGGGTTAATGCGGAGTTGAGGGGGTGGGGGTTAATGCTGAATTGAGGGGGGGTTAATGCGGAGTTAAGGGGGTGGGGGTTAATGCGGAGTTGAGAGGTGGGGGTTATGGGGTGAAGAAGTAGAAGGGGCGCTAACGTGTATGTCGTCAATGTGTTGGAAGAGTGGGTGTTAAGGTGGAGTAGGGATTAACTCTCTCGCACTGTAATCTCTGGGTTCCTAGTTCGATAACAGCTGGAGTCCCACAAGATATTCCGCCTGGGTATTTTCAGTCGTTTTCTTCGTATACTGTTAATGTAACGCTTAAACCTTCCAATAACTTGCGTCCGCTTAGGGATTCCGATAAAGCCTTGTAATATGCGTTGTTGGAAATGTTTTAAGCCTCCATCTTCACGATTTAGACTATTTTGTAGGAGTCAGATATTCAGGCTCAGACTGTCTCGACCAGAACTGGGCTGTGTGAGGTACTACGATCCTACAGAAAGATGGTTCTACTCCGAGAAATATTATATTTCCAACAATGGGAATTAAACTCACCTCCTTTTTAAGATTGTCTAGACTAGAGGCCTGGTTAGTAACCCTGAGACTGCAAGCTTTTTTTTCTTTTTTTGTAAAATACAATCAGAATCGGATGTTACAGGCGTAGCTAGGTGTCAACTCTGGTAAAGGTGATCTGTTTTGAAAGAGACGTGATAACCAAATCGAAGAAATCACCTATGTTTAAGGGACACATGTTTGCTGCTTCTCTGTGCTTCTGTTTTGCATTCTTCAATTAACAACAACAACAACAACAACAACAACAACAACAACAAAAGAGAGATTGTAATTACGAATGCTTTACGCTCCCTTTAGATCAATTAGTATTATGGTGAACAACAGCACAGAATGCTCTGGTTTGAATCCCAGTATGGGCGTTCTTGTAGAGTTTTCATGCCACCGTTCTAACAAAAGGGAGACGAAAAGTAAATTCGGAGGTCTAGCCTCTTAAATCAGCTAATAGCTTGATAGGGCCGTTAAACACACACGCCTTAGCGCTCTTAAATAGTCAAATAATGTTACTAACAGTGTTAAACCTATACCATGTCCTCGCCCACATCGACACAACACGAATCATTTAGGGAGAGATCTGCTTCGACCCTGTGGGAAAGTGTAAATCCAGCAAACAGAGGAAGTTACTCTATATTAAACAACCCGCCCTTTCGATTTTCGAAGAGACACCTTAATATAATTAATAATACAATACGCGTAAACTAACAACACACTACACCTCTGATGCAGTTTCCCTTTAACTTTCCAAACTTCTCTTTGAAAGAGCTCAAATGCATGGTGACGTTTTTTTTATCAGACTGTGTTGGTGATTGGTGGGTTCTCCTGGTAGATCTGACCTCTTTACGCCTCTCTTTTTTCTAGCACTAAAGGGAGGTACCGATAAGTACTACACCTCCTTTTCTTCCCCCTCTCAGAGTTCTTTGTGCCTATATTGCTATTCCATCATATCCAAAGACCTCTGTTAATTTAAGTCTATGCTTCTCTATGGTCCGTGTAAAACTAGAAATACAAAAGTTGGTGGTTGGCAGGTGCTCTGATGTGGTTTGCTCTTCGTTACCATCAGGCATAAAATCGTCCTTACCACTCCTCCTTCTTTACTTTATATTCTACTCTCTTCTAAAACCTCTCATCTTCGGCCCTTACATCACATGTTTGTGTTGCAAGTATCATAAAACTCTTCTTTTTAAACTGAAAAAAAAACAACAACAACTAAACGAACTTCCAAAGTGTCGGTTCCCGCGACTTTGTTATACACATGCTATTTTGCCGTCAAAGTCCTTGCATGAAAACCTCTTTAGATATTAAATTATTAAAGCTGCAAGAAGCTCCATCTCTTGAGAAAATCAGAACGTTTAAAAGCCTCGGCAATAAACATTTTCATTATATCTGTTGCGCAAAGAAGCATGCTGGAAAACTGTCTTTGGGCAAAACGCCAAGGTTGTGTTCAGGCTTTTGATGGGACCTTTCCGTCACTTCAAAAGTGAAAGTTGGTCTTTTATTTTCGTTCTGATCAGAGTTTTTTCTTTGGGTGAAAATATAATATAATACATTCCACTGAAATGGGACTTCGTTCGCCTTGTGTCAACTCTGAATCACTAGATCTACAGAAACAGAAAATATGTCCATGCAACCATCGTGGTCACGGGAATATTATTCTGATGTGTGTGCGTGTGTGTGTGTGTGTGTGTGTGTGTGTGCGT
>NW_004797883.1:457918-461701 GCF_000002075.1 Aplysia californica | reverse complement strand
CCCCCCCCCCCGCGGGAAAGAGTTAAAATCAGGGTTCGCCACCAGAGCCCAAGAGTCAGTGATTGGACAAATTCATTGACGGTCTATTAATGTCCCGCCGCCATCAGGGGAGGCAACCGGTTCAGGGGAGATTACCATTCGATCTCGTTCAAGGGAGAGAAGGAAATAGGTTGAAAAGCCGAGGTCAGGTTGAGAATTTCGGGGTGATAAAACGACGAGGGAGGCCGTCTACGTGAAGTGTGTGGCTTCCGAGAAAAAGGGAGTGTGTGTGAGGGGGGGAGGGGGGTAGACGGACGGATGGGGAAAAAAAGATAGAAGGTAGGAAGGAAGGGAGGAAGGGAGTGCGGAAAGAGAGATGGGGTGACTTACTGTTGTCTGGGTAATCTCCGTAGTTGTAGTAGTCGTATAGTAGTTGTAGGTATTTTAGATTTTAGGTTCCCACGAACACAATGTATACGTATAGTTATCTTTCTCTTTTTATCTCTCTCCTTCGTGTCTGTCTTTCTTTGATTTTCTCTCTCTCTCCGACTGTAATTATATCTGCCTGTTTCTTTCTCTTTCTCTCTCTTTGTCTCTCTGTCTCTCTGTCTCTCTCTCTCTCTCTCTCTCTCTCCCTCTCTCCCTCTCCCTCTCTCTCTCTGGTTCTCTCTATCTATCTATCTATCTATCTATTTATCTATATATCTATCTATATTTTTATCTCTTTCTCTCTAAATATCTATCTATCTATCTATCTATCTATCTAGCTAGCTAGCTATCTCTCTATCTATCTACCTATCTATCTCTCTCTCACGCTCTCTCTCTCTCCCCCCTCTCTCTCTTTCTCCTTCTTTCTATCTCTCTGTGTTTACAAAAAAACCCGAACCCACACAGTAACCACAGCCATACCGTCTGTCTATACAAGGAAGAGCCTTACATAATAACAATTGCACGACTAACAACAAAAACAGCAAAAATTATAATAGCAATAACAATCTCAGTAATAATAATAATAATAATAAAAATAATAATAATAAATATAATGATAATAATAATAATAATAATAATAATAATAATAATAATAATAATAATAATAATAATAATAATAATAATTATGATAATAATAATTACAATAACAACGATAGTAATAATGACAACGACAACAATAATAATAATAATAATAATAATAATAATAATAATAATAATAATAATAAAATGATAAAGATAATTATTATTATATTTAACTATAAAAATAACAATAACAATAGTAATAATAGTAATGATACTAATACTACTACTAATAATAATTATATTAATTATGATAAGAAGAAGAAGAAGAAGAAGAAGAAGAAGAAGAAGAAGAAGAAGAAGAAGAAGAAGAAGAAGAAGAAGAAGAAGAAGAAGAAGAAGAAGAAGAAGAAGAAGAAGAAGAAGAAGAAGAAGAAGAAGAAGAAGAAGAAGAAGAAAATGATAATAAAAATAGTAATAATAATCATGATACAATCACGCCGGTTGTGAGTATGCCAAACCCACTGAGTTATTCAACCACACAACTTGATGAGGCTCTGTTTTTGTTATATTCTGAAAAATGAGGCCTAACTTTGGAATGTATAAATAGTATTTTTCAACCCTAGTTTCTGTGCATACAGCTTTAAAAGGAGACAATAACTTGAGCATACGCTATCAAGTATGTGTACATTATTCATTTTTCTTAAGAGTGCATGATTGTTCGACAGGTGCCAAACCATTGTCTTTATTCTGCTCCAGGTCGGATATATCTGTCCCCGTCATTTTATGCAAGAACAATTCTGAAATTAAGCAAACCGAGCCAAAAAATGTGAAATTATGCGATTTTGTTAATTTTAACAAAGAATGGTAAGGGCAAATAATGAGAAATTAAGCCATAAAAAAAAGATCAAATTTTGCTAAAATGTGCGAGGTGCATAAAACCACGGGGACAGATATATTGCATCACAAGAATAACAGTGTTCTAGCTAAGAATATTTTAAATTGGTTTGGGTTAGAGTGTCATGGGTCTCCCCCTGTACTCCGTCTACATCATGAGTAATATTATATATACATTATATATATATATATATATATATATATATATGTATATATATATTATTATTATATATATATTTATATATATATATATATATATATATATATATATATATATATATATATATATATATATATATAATTGTAATCTGTCCGCTTCATGTGGTGGGGATTTTTATGGCAACTTTGAACTCATATATCTAAAAAAAATTAGTGTATCTGAAATGCTGTAGAGCCTTGTTATTCTAAGCCCGTGATGTATGGCAACGACCTCCTTAAAGAGTTAGCTTTAGTTTTAATAAGAGTTTTACGGCACTTGCAACACAAAAAGGTCATATAAGTGTCGAAGATTAGAGGTGTTGCAAGAGAGTAACAAATATGAAAAAAGAAGGAGGAGATGTCAGGACGAAAGATGTTTGATAGGAAAGAAGAAGCAAACCACACAAGAGCACCCATGAACCACCCACCTAGAGTTAATTACGGATGATTAGTTGGCGTTCTGGTGTATAATTATTATATGGTTCCCTCCTTTCAAACATATATCGTCCTTATCTCTCCTTCTTTACTTTGCATGTTACTCTTTTGTAACTCTTTTAATCTTCGGCACACCTATTTTTGGGGTTGGAGAACGCCACAGGTAGGTCCTACTTCTTTACTTTCCCTCTGTCGTTTCTGTCTGTCGGTCTTGCTTTTCCTGAGCACTAAATCATACCAATATTGTGCCGACGTGCTTTTCTTGACTAAAGACGAACAGCAATGATAAGATGACCTATTTGTGTTGCAAAAACCGTAACACTTTTCCTAAATCTTAAAATAAAAAATTACCTCCCTGACTTTTGCGGGTGGTTCGAGGGAGCTACTGGTAGGTCCTACTTTTTTACTTTCCCTATGTTGTTTCTATCCGTGTCTCTTACTGTTCCCCAGCACTAAAAGACCATTATTGTGTTGATACGATTCTCCCTACTAAATATAAAGGCCCCAAAAAACAATAACAACAATATGACTTTTTTGTGTCGTAAAATGGCGTAAAAATCTCCCTAAGTCTCAAAGACCAAGAATTTGACCCGTTGACCCGAAGCGGCGTCGGTAGCCTAATAGTTAGGCTACCGGACTCGTAAACGAGAGATTGCGGGTTCGGGGGTTCGAGCCTGTGCTCGGTCCGACGTTGTGTCCTTGGGAAAGGCAGACACTTTACACGATTTTCTCTTTTAGCTCGCTCCTTTCGGAGATGGACGTTAACCTCGGAGGCCCCGCCTCTTAAGTAACCTAATAGTGTTTATAGAGGCGATAAATCTATATGGGTCATGACGTGGTGGAACCAGGCACTCGTCAATATTTGGGCATTTGAGAGCTGTTTTATCTGCCTTGCTTTCCATGAAATAAATAATAATAATAATAATAGATAGCATTTGTATAGCGCATATCCCCGCTCAACAGCAGGCTCTATGCGCTTTACACTATATTATTACCCCAGCAGACCATAGAGCACTCCGAAACATTCTCAGCTTCCCGGGAAACATACAGTGCGAGCAGCCGATTAAGCGCTCAAACACTAACAAACTGACAAGATCTTTCGCTGTCTATAGCCGGGTACCCATTCCCACCTGGGTGAAGTGAGGAAAATTCGTGTAAAGTGCCTTTCCCAAGGACACAACGTCGGGCCCCTGACGGGATTCGAACCCACGACCTTACGGTTGCGAGTCCGAGAGCCTAACCACTAGGCCACCGACGCCACAAGCG
>NW_004797883.1:452602-457818 GCF_000002075.1 Aplysia californica | reverse complement strand
TAATCTGTCCGCTTCATTTGTTGGAGATTTTTGCGGTAACTTTGAACTCATATATCTAAAAAAATGAGTGTATCTGAATGCTATAGAGCCTTGTTAATCTAAGCCCGTGATGTATGGCAACGGCCTCCTTAAAGAGTTAGCTTTAGTTTTAATAAGAGTTTTACGGCACTTGCAACACAATAAGGTCGTATAAGTGCCGAAGATTAGAGGTGTTACAAGAGAGTAACAAATATGAAAAAAGAAGGAGGAGATGTCAGGACGAAAGATGTTTGATAGGGAAGAAGAAGCAAACCCACCAGAGCACCCACCAACCCCCCACTTTAGAGAGATAATTACGGATGGTTAATGGGCGTTCTGGTATATATGATGCGCACCTGTCAAACATCTATCTTCCTTATCTCTCCTTCTTTCCTTTGCATGTTACTCTTTTGTAACACTTTTAATCTTCGGCACTTATATGACCTATTTTTTGGTTGGAGAATGCCACAGGTAGGTCCTACTTCTTTACTTTCCCTCAGTCGTGTCTGCCTGTCGGTCTTACTTTTCCTCAGCACTTTTTAATTATGATCATTATTGTTTCGATGTGCTTCTCTTGACTAAAAACTAACGACAATAACAAAATGACCTATTTGTGCTGCAAGAGCCGTAACACTGTTACTAAATATTGAAATAAAGAGTTAACTCCCTGACCTTTGCGGGCATTTGGAGCGTGCTACTGGAAGATCCTACCTCTATATTTCCACTCTGTGCATACAGCTCTTTCTATCTACCACTTTATCTATCTATCTATCTATCTATCTATCTATCTATCTATCTATCTATCTATCTATCTATCTATCTATCTATCTATCTATCTATCTATCTGACTGTTCCCCTGCGCTAAAAAAAAGATCATTATTGTGTTGATGTACTTCTCTTTACTAAAAAAAATTCCCCCCCCCCAAAAAAAACCATAACAAAACAAAACAAAAAACAAAACAACAACAGCAATATTATTATGAATATTTGCGACGTAAAAAGGCGTAAAAATCTCACTAAGTCTAAAACCAAAAAGTAAGACCGATAACCTTTGACCCTTCCCCAGTAACCCGAAGTGGCGTCGGTAGCCTAACCGACTCGTAATCGTGAGATTGCGGGTTCGTGGGTTCGAGCCTGAGCTCGGTCCGACGTTGTGTCCTTGGGAAAGGCAGACACTTTACACGATTTTCTCTTTTAGCTCGCTCCTTTCGGAGATGGACGTTAACCTCGGAGGCCCCGCCTCTTAAGTAACCTAATAGTGTTTATAGAGGCGATAAATCTATATGGGTCATGACGTGGTGGAACCAGGCACTCGTCAATATTTGGGCATTTGAGAGCTGTTTTATCTGCCTTGCTTTCCATGAAATAAATAGTCGTCTATCTTGAATAGAACTCCAGATATTCGCGATTGAAGGAAGTGAGGTCGCTTGGTTTCAATGGTGAAATTAGCGAGAAAAAGGCCGGCAAACACTTAAAGATAAAGAGTCCTTGAAAACAGAAACATGATATATTATTTTGTGCCTTAAATCAATGTTTTAAAGTAAAATTCACATGGAAATGTGTTTTTATATGGACATAAAAGAGGTTATATTTTTTTCAAAAATCAAAATTTGATTTAAATTTCCAAACTGGTGGAAAAATGCCTGTTTCTCATATTTCTGTATTTTGAAAAGCCCCTGATTTTAGCGCGCTGCCTCACATGTTTTTTTTTCTCCCCCAGTGACCCGTCACGTGGTGGGGGACGCCACGTACTGTCCCCGCAGCCTGTATGACTGTGACAGTCTGGAGGCCGGCATGCAGTCGTCCTTGGACGTCGTGTTCACGCCGGACTTCATGTCCTCTGCCAACCACGACACCTACATCGGCGAGATCTGCAGGTGAGCTTAAGCTGTGATGTGTTGTGGCTGTGCTGTGCTGTAGCTGTGCTGTAGTTGTGCTGTGCTGTGCTGGGCTGTTCTGTGCTGTTATTTACTGTGCTGTCCTGTCCTGTCCTGTGATGTGCTGTGCTGTGGCTGCGCTGCACTGTGCTGTGCTGTGCTGTGCTGTGCTGTGCTGTGCTGTGCTGTGCTGTGCTGTGCTGTGTTGTGTTGTCCTGTGCTTTGCTGTGCTCTGCTGTGCTGTGCTGTGCTGTGCTGTGCTGTTCTGTGCTGTTTGTGGGTGTCGTTATCCTTGTTGTTGTTGTACTTGTTTTGTTTGTTTGTTTTGTTGTTGTTGTTGTTGTTGTTGTTGTTGGTGGTGTGTGTGTGTGTGTGTGTGTGTGTGTGTGTGTGTGTGTGTGTGTGTGTGTGTGTGTGTGTGTGTGTGTGTGTGTGTGTGGTAGCCTATCCGCTCGAAATGTTTGGAGCCCCCGAAGAGCGTGCTCTTCACCAGGGCAACCGCCTCTCTTGTTGTTGTTGTTGTTTGTTGTTGTTTTTTTTGTTGTTATTGTAATAGTAGATAACGATGTTGTTGTTGCTGTTGTTGTTGTTGTTGTTGTTTTTGTTGTTGATGTTGTTGCTGTTGCTGCTGTTTTTGTTATTGTTGTTGTTTGTGTTGTTCTTGTTGCTGTTGCTGTTGTAAACGTTTGTTTTATTTTTGTTGTTGTTGTTGTTGTTGTGAGAATGCTGTTGTTGTTGGGGGTGGTGCTGCTGTTGTTGTAATGGTTTTTGTTGTTGATGCTGTCATTGTTGCTGCTGTTGTTGTCATTGTTGCTGTTGTTGTTGTTGATGTTGTTAATAATGATTTTGGTAGTGGTTTTGTTGATTTTGTTGCTGCTGCTGCTGTTGTTTTTGTTGTTGATGTTGATACTGGTGGTCACTGTATGATATTATTATTATTTCTCTCTGCCGCTGCTGTTTTTGTTCCTTTTCGTTTTGGTAAAAGTTTAAAGCGGAGGGCAGGGGGGGGGGAGTACACCTGAAAGTCCCGATTTTGGTCGAAAATATGGATTTTGAGATTTAGGCATTTTGGAGCCTTTTCAGCATCTCTTTACAACTATTTCTGAGCATAAAAACTCCCTAAATCCTGATTTTTTCCCATACCAGGTATGTTAATCACCACCATTTCCTCATAAAGTAGATCTTTATTTTCTTTATCTTCCGTTTCCTCAAACGCGGTTTATGCTCTTTTAAAGAACGCCATCATTTTCTATGAAGTTTCATAAAATTTTCATCCAATGAAAAGAGGATGTAACACTAAAAATTTGTGCTTTGCATTTTCAATATATTGAATAGATGTTTGTTGGTGGTGTCTGAAGTGTGGATTTTCACGGATTTTTTGAAGAATTGACTATTACCTCAGGGAAAAAAATTATAATATTCAAATTCGCTCATAAAAAATTCAACTGATGAATTTGTAGATCTATTTTCCTAAAATGCACGCAAAACAACAGGAAAGTTTCATGAGAAATAAGTGCAGTATTCATTGTGTAAGATATGATAACAAAATCCAACATGTTGTCTATCTCCAGGGCAACACATTTTTTTCTCTAAAATTTGATTGCCGATTTGAAGTTATCCTCACTATGCTTGTTATACGTGTACAATTTGGTAAATTTTGATCCACTTGTAAGCGAGATAGGATTCAAGTGTAGCCTCCACCCCCCCCCCCCTCACACACACACACACACCCTTAAGGCACTCGCAACTGCAGAAGATCATGTTATGTCAGCGTTTTTTCTCTCTTTGGATGTATACAATGATATGAGATATGATAGTGGGTGCTTGGTAGGTGTTCTGATGTGGTTTGCTTCTTCTTTCCTGTAAAAAAAACGTCTTAATCTCTCCTCAGTTTCGTGTTTCTGTTACTCTCTTGTCACACGTCTAATCTTCAGCACTTATAATATGACCTAACTGCCCTGCAAGTGTCGTAAAACTCTCACTAAAACCAAACAAAACCAAAAAAGATAGTATAAAATTATACTTACTATTGATTTGACCCTCAGCTCAAAGATGTAGCAAGTCTGTCGAATAACGTGAGCAGATTCCTAAAGGGAAATTATTTAGAGACCGGAAACTCCTTTTAGTGGTCAGTGAAAGGACATACCCCCCCCTCCCTCCAATCAACCCTCCCCCCAAAAGAAATAAAAAACCAAACCAAAACAACAACAACAACAAAAATAACCACAACAACGTCAAAATCAGCAAGACTTCGATCAATTAGCACGCAGGCTATCTCTACCTTGCATTTCGGGGTCAGTTCAGGGTGATTGGGATGCAACACCCCGGCAGACAGACGTTATATACTTGACTTTTTTAAAAATTGTACGTACTTCCCTGGTCAGGAATCGATATCACGTCTTCTGTACGCGAAGTTGAAGAGCGTAACTGCTGCACCTCGGGCGCCCTGACCAAAATTGAGTCGATAGTGCCGTAAAACACCTACTCAATCAATCAATCAATCAATCAAGCACTTCGGGCGCCAGTGAGGAATTTGTGGCATAAGCTTTTGTACAAAAGGCTGGTAAGGATATATTGACAAAGACGTGGAGGAGCGGTGGACAATTTACTACAAGAAGCTCCTGTGATAGAGAAACGGGACACGGAAATGCCATATCTCCCGACATTCTCCGTCTTCAGTCCAAGGGGCAGGGAACTCGTCTGAACTTCCGGTAACTACTCTTGTCCCTTTCCCCTGATGGTTGAGGCGCTTGAGGATGTTGGAAGGATGAGAAGGTTGGGGGTGGAGAGAGGAGAGGGACAGAGAGAGAGAGAGAGAGAGAGAGAGAGAGAGAGAAACATGGTTTGGGGGGGAGAAGGAGGGGAGAGAGGGAGCAGGGTTTAGCGGGAGGGAGAAGAGGAGGGAGAAAGGTATAGAGGAGGAGGGTTGGGAGGAAATAGGGGAGAAGGAGGGAGGAGTGGATGGAAAATGGGGAGGGTACGGCAGGGTATGGCAAGAGGGAGGAGGGAGGGTGCAGCGTTTATAGCAGGAGGGAGCAGGGTTTAGAGCGGGAGGGAGTAGGGGAGGGAAAGAGGTGGAGGGGATTGAGTAGGGTCGTGAGGTCAGGGTGGAAGGAGGTTGGGATAGAAGAGATGATGGGGTGGGGGAGCATGGTAGGGGCAGGACATGGGCTTGAGTGATTCTTTTATAGAGGTTGCAACTGTTAAATTATAGATTTATGGAATTGGCACCAGTAAAAATCAAATCAAGAAAGCACCCCATATTTAAGAAATAAAAATAATCTCGATCTCTCTCTCTCTCTCTCTCTCTCTCTCTCTCTC
>NW_004797883.1:449482-451388 GCF_000002075.1 Aplysia californica | reverse complement strand
TATTATTAAACTTTCTCCCCACAAGGAAGTCGAACTCAGATATTCTGCATGCGACGGCGAAGCACTTAAACCCCTTACTACAGCCGCATGTCTAGCAGTTTGCGAGCTACCATGACTTTATGCGTATTTTTCGGCTTTTGTTAATTTCATTCTACCCTATTGGAGATAAACGGTGCTCATGTGAACTATTTGTGTTGGAAGTGCCGCAACTCTCTTTCTGTAACTAATGGAGATGAACGTCAGATAGATATTAGGTGAGCAGCTTATAGCCGAGTTGGTATCCTGTTAAAATATTTTGCGAGCGACTATGGTTCGAATACTTTCTTGGTAGCACTCGAATTTGGGTTACTTCAGAGAATCCCCACTTCTTTCCTTTCCACCAAGCTCGATCCAATCTTGGATTGATGATCAATTCGGGGGGCCCTGTTTTTTTGGACCATCTGCAGCTGGTATTTTTAATGTTTTCCCCTCCACTCTGACCATGTCAACTAACCTTACGGTCTTAGTGCGTATATTACACTGAGACCATAGTAAATTGGACGCCCCACTTTTTATAACATTGATATGTTGAAATTGGAGGGTTCACTTTGTATAACATTGATTGTTGAAATTGGAGGTTTCACTCTTTATAAAATTGGTATGTTGAAATTAATGTAACGGTCATATCACTCTTCTTTTCTCCTTGAAATGAATATCGTACTTGGAAGTGTTTACGTCCTCACGGGTGCTCAGCTAGTAGAATCTATTTACAAGGGGTTCCAACTCAATCGATGGAGGGAAGCGGGGGAAAAGGAGGGGGGCGGGGTCAGATTATACCAAAGGTTAAGGGTAGAACTTGGTGAACACTCATGGAGCAGTAAAAAAACCAAAATATTTTAAGAACGATGAGAATTAAATGAGACAAACATTAAAACAGTAATAGAAAAACCAATGACAATAAATTATTTGTGCTCCTGTGCCAATATGTCAGAGGTGGATGTTTGGCATCTTTTCTTGGCAACTAGCTCGTTTATGTTTGAAGTAAGGCTCTGTGTTATTCTTGGGAAAGACTAGTACATACAATTCCCTCGCAGGCCGAACAGATAATATAACAGTTTGTTTGACACCTGTGATTTACATGTGCATTAAATAGGAGGCAGGCTACTCCAACCCTTGCATATGTCCACCTTTGTACCCTCACTTATCTATCCTCGCCAGCCCGTCTATTATTATCCACCCATTTATCCGTACCCACCTTGAGGGAGGCATTGCGCTGCCAAGAGCGAAATGATCGCAGCAAAAGTGATTTGAAAACGATAACAACAACTTCCGTACCCCAAGAAATTTCTGACCCATTCCCACCTACCCACCCATATTCCCCCACTCGGCCACCCATCCCCTGATCTATTTCCACCCACAAATACACCAACCCATATACCCTAGCCATCCCACCCACCAATATACATTTACCCCCATCCACCCGTATACTCCCCCCCTCCCACTGATCCACCCATATACCCTGCACCCGTCCATTCATCTACCCCATCCCCTTCCAAAAACCCAATCCCCCGCAAGGAACAAAATGTGAAGTGTGCTGACAAAATGAGTTGTTTGTCGCATGTGAGCCCTGTGGAAATAGATACATCACGCTTATAGGTTAAGCTTTTACTATTTATAATTAAGAAATAAGGAAAGGCATGTTATACTTAAAGAATATTGCATCAATATAAAATCAATTAATTTGACCCTAGGGTTGATTTTTGGCCAATATCTCCATTTGTGGATTGGAAGAAGTAACTCATTTTGTCAGCATGCCTCACAAATAACAAACAAACAAAATAAGCAAAACAAGCAAACACAAAGTAAAAACAACCATCCACCAACACCCCCCTTTAAAAAAATCCACCCATGTACCCATGCACCCACC
>NW_004797883.1:444141-445402 GCF_000002075.1 Aplysia californica | reverse complement strand
TGAGGGAGTGTCTGAGGGGTGGGGTGTGGTCGGTGGCAATACTCTAATCTGCTTTTATTGTGGATGTTTGAGAGCCCTATTTTTGGGAAATGCTGGAGTGTGTGAGTGGTGTGGGGAGGGGGGGTAGGGAGATGGAACAGGGGAGTGGGAAAAGCGGGAGCTGGCAACACATTTCTCTGATCCTCTCTTGTAAGTGTTTGAGACCCCCTTTCTTTTGTTCTTTGGGAATATATGAGGGAACGAGGAGGGAAAGGTTGGTAAGGAGAGGGGAAGGGGAGGGTGGAGTGAGCAATGCAGTTTTCAGAACCACTCTTGTAAATGTTTGGCTCCTTACGTCCTCTGGTCACAGAAAAGGGCTTTGGTGTGTGTGTGTGTGTGTGTGTATGTGTGTGTATGTGTGTGTGTGGGGGGAGGGGGGTTAATGAAAAAGAGCTGGGGTAGAAGAAAGCCTCAAACAACCTGCTCCAAACTCAACAAACTTTGCTCCCCTAGTCATCAAAGTGCTTGATAGCCAGCTCAAAGCAATGGCGAATTTCACCTTTCTTGGTAGTATGCTTTCTCTTAATGCGATGATTGATGCCGAATTTGCCTCCAGGATAGGGAAAGCTAGCTCTGTATTTGGTAGGCTGAGAATTAGTTTGGGACGTCTCTGGTATTCGTACGTACAGAGCCAAATTAGTGTGTCCAGCGTTGTTGTATTATCAATCCTATTGTGATATTATGGAAATGAGTCCTGAACAGAGTACAAAACAGGTCAAAAAGCACGGCAAGTTTCAACTGTCCTGTGTGAGAAAAAGGTAAGATTTTCGAAACTATAGTTTTAAATAGGGCGAAAACCTGTAGCATCTCCTGCCACCGAAGAAAGTCCAACTTAACTGGCGAGACGTTTTGTCTGAATGCCAAACACACAACTCCCCGAAACTATTTTCTATTTAGAATTGGTATGTGGAAGGCAGAACATAGGTGCCCCCCAAAAAGATATAAAAACACTGACGACATTTTCGAAAGATTGCTCCATTGATGTGGATGAGTGGGGAAAAAATAACAACTTCTGTCTTGACCGATCACAATGGTAGCAAGTTTTAAAAAAATAGAAAAATAGAGTTTGTAAAGCAGAGGTAGGGGGAAACAGGAAAGTCAAGACAGATGTTTTTTAATGTAGAAACGTCCTCTAAACAAAAATAGCGTTTGAAAGTCTCAGGTAAAGTTATTACAAGGTTTAACCAACTTATAATCTCTCTCACTTTCTCTCTCTCATTCT
>NW_004797883.1:442038-443960 GCF_000002075.1 Aplysia californica | reverse complement strand
TATCTCTCTCTCTCTATCTATCTCTCTCTCTCTCTTTTTTTTTTGCCTGTTATTTTACTGTGCTTTTCTCTTGGGAGGGATTTCACATTTTTTGTGGCATAGGAAGAAAAAGCTTTACTGCCCAACTTGTTAAATTGTATTATGAATGCCCTGGTGAGATTCTCGTCTGCAGTTCTCAATAAACGTCTTGATAGCGCATAACAGCCTTTAGGAGACTGTTTTGCTTTGATGTTCATGCACTCGAGACAGAAAAGAGCAGTTTTGTAATGACGTTATAAATAAGTCCACAAGCTTTTTATAATTGATTGATATCCTGACAATTTCTTTCTTGTGACTTTGCCCTTTATCTCGTGGCCGCTTCATTGGCCGGTGTCTGTGGAGCAGTGTTAGGCACTTAATCGTTGCATGCAGAAGACGAATTTTGGTCAACTTATGGTATCCGACCTTTTTACGTATTATAACACTCAAATCACTTGTAAATCTAAAAATTCCTTTTTCTTTGTGTTACTATCATCATCTTTTAGATTTTCTGTCCTAGAACTTTCATTTTGCCTATTATGTAACAAAATGTCGTTTTTCTCAAAACTTCAATTTTTGAAGCTTTTTCTAATCTACTTTTAATTTTCTTTTTGATTTCAAAGAAATTTTTTCAGGCTTGTTATTCATACTATAACCTAACTCTGTTTAGGTGGAGAATAAAATCGATGCATTCATAAGTGGGTTACATGGATAAATATTTTATGTAATCGAATTAACTAACGTTGCCCCCAACTTGAATTTTAAAAAACAACAACAACAACAAACAAACCTAACAAGTTCCCGTGATTCTAGATTCACAGTACATTTATCCTCCCGCTGTGCTGTGTTGACCTTCGTCATAACGAACAATATGTGTCACGACGCGGAGGAATCAGGCCCTCGTCAATTTGTGTAAAGAGTTATTGGTGTCATCTTAAAGCTTGTTGATTTGTCTTGTCTTGGTTGAACAAAAATATCCCTTTATCTGGAATAGAAGTCAAAATCTTTGCAAATTAAGGAGGTGCGGGTCTCCAGGTTTCAGAGGTAAAATTAGTGAGAAAATGACGGCCAACGATGAGTTTTTTTCCTTAGCTTGAGAGTCTGTAGAAACTGAAGATGTTCATTTTTTGTGCCTTTAATCAACGTTTTTCAGTAAAATCAGCACAGAAATGTGTCTTTTAATAGGCATTTGCTTCTTCTTTCTTATGAAACATCTACCGTCCTTATCTCCCCTTCTTCTTTTTTACCCTCTTGTAACACGTCTAATCTTGTGGCGCTCATATGACCTTATGCAGTTGAGAGCGCCGTAAAACCTCTACTAAAAACATAAATATAAAAAAATAATGAGCATGAAAGGTGTTGAGCCAAAAAACAAAATTTCTGTAAAAATTCAGAAACCTGTGGGAAAATGCCGGTTTCTTCACTTTAATTATTTTGTCGAACGCCTGATCTCACCTCCCTGCCGCACATATATAATATATTATACTGTAATCGATATCCCCAGAGGCGATCTTAGCAGAGCAAAAGTAAAGATTTAAGTAGATCCGCCCATTTCAAACTACCTGAGCCAGTGAGCAACACTTGGGTCACCGTCGGGGTGGCAGAGGAATAATAATAATAATGTAATAATATATAAACATTTCACTAGGAGAACCTAAACAAATGGGTAACAGGGAAAGATCAGGGAAAACGTGGCTTTTTTTGAGAGCATCCGAGCAAAGGAATAAATGCAGAACCATGATCGCCGATGACTGTCGCAGATCTGGCACTGGATGATGAAGATATAACATTTATTGTAGCGAATTTCCACAAAAAAGTAACTCAATGCGCTTTGCATTGGAATACCCATTTTCAAAACCTTTCTTACTATTTCCTTTTTCTCATGCAATATACACACACATATA
>NW_004797883.1:395272-441917 GCF_000002075.1 Aplysia californica | reverse complement strand
GGGGGGGGGTGCGTGCGTGCGTGCGTGTGGTTGTCATCTCGATAGTCGATAGAGAGCACGTCAACAAACCTGAGTTCATGCACCGGCATCAACCATAGTGTTGCGGTGTCTCTAAACTAAATGGGGACCAGCAACCCAAACTATGTTACTGATTCACCCCGGAAAAAATAGAGAATGTAAACAGGGAAGAGAACGGAGGGGCAAAGGCAAAGATAGAAGTGAAGAGATTCTATACACTGTAAATAAAGCACGTTGGCCGGGCAAAATAGTTGAAAACTGAAGGGACCCAATTCGATCCGTGCGTTCCATTTGTGTCAATTGTGGCTTCTAAATCTCAGCAAACGTATCCGGGTGCGCTTTTATTCAATTCTATGAAATGGATCAATACAACGTGACTCGTTCTGAATCTGAAATACAGTACAGGTCTGACCTCTTCACCTTCTCAACAAGGCTTACAAGGATCTCTAAATTCATAAGACAAGATTTACAATGACCAAATTGGTCCTGGTTGCCAAGGACGCTGTGTTTCACTGCGCACGTTCACGTAGATCTACATTTAGTTTTAGATCAAGTTGTGTTTTTGGCCTGGTAGATATAGTTCAACCCTCACAAGTTCAAGTCTCCTCCCATCGAGGGTTTGCTGCTTTAATCTCTTCACTGCAACCCGAAGCCCGACAGTTAAGGTCCGTCTTTGCAGCAGCAGGTCACAAATTTGCTGCCACAACTTTCATCATGGCCAGTCAGGTATTGGTATTTCCTTTTGGGAGGACTTCCATAATGAGTGACCATTACGAGACAGAGTAGAATAGAGGGCCAGGGGTAGGACCTAAAATTAGTAGGGGTAGGGCTTGGGTTAGGGTTAGGGCTCTTCTACTTTATTGTGTTTGTTGGGTTGGTCGCTCGTTACGGAAGTCCTTTCCTTTACTTTTGTATTGCCTAGACTTGAGTTTGAGTTTTGTCTTGCTGTGTCAGGGTTGTGTTTTGTAATAAAAATTTCACACAATATACAGCAGCGTCCAAAAGAAAATGTAGACCTAATCACCCTATCATCGTTTTAACTCTTACAGTACCGTTAAAGTTGGCAACTTTAGTTGCCAGGCTGTGTAGCTTATTGTGCTCATTACCGCTGGCGACTTAAGTCGCTGACGCGACCAGGAACACTAAACATAAACAATGATGTACGGATACACTGCACTGAAATAAAAATCCCAAAAGCAGTCACTGTATGAGAGCTGAAAATAGTTGATGAGCTTGTATGAATTTTTAAACGAAGTGTATACAGGCCCGGTAACCGGGAACAAAGTCACTAAGTATACAGACCCGGTAAGGGAACTCTTTTTTGATTTCGGAAAGTTTCAGCGCCCAGACCCGGTAGTGACCAGTGTGTGTGTGTGTATGTGTGTGTGTGAGAGAGAGAGAGAGAGAGAGAGAGACAGCAGGGGGAAGTGCAAGCAAAATATGACATGCCCCAGTTGGCAGGAGGGAACGAGAGAAAGATAGAGTGGGAAATAGGTGGGAGGAGAGAAAGACAGAGACAAACAAAGAAAAAGAGAATGCGAGCGATACACAGAGAGAGAGAGAGAAAGAGAGAGAGAGAGAGAGAGAGAGAGGATGACTGCTCGAGAGAAATTATGACATTGTTCTTTTCTTCAAATTGTGATTCCTCCAACTCCAAAACAGAGGAAAAACGATCGTTCATCGAAAAGACATCCGCAATCTTTATTTAGATCTAGATATCTAGATCTAGGCTAGCCTCGAAACTATAGATCAATGATTTATGTCTGTCTGTCTACATCTAGACCTAGGCCATAGATCTAGAAGAACCTAGAATCTAGGTCTACCCTGAGCACAGAATTCTGTGACCCTGAGCCAAGAGGGCGCTGAAACTTTCCGAAATCACAAAAGAGTTCCCCTACCGGGTCTGTATACTGTGTGACTTTGTTCCCGGTTACCGGGTCTGTATACACTCCCATTTTTAAAACATAATGTTTCTTGGGCAGTCAAGTTTTTTTTACATAAAAAACATATCTGATCTACCATGGCTTCAGCGTTCTAAACTGGTGTACTGTGGTAAGTGTACTTGAGGGCTTTTATGAGCCGTTGGTACTGTACTGTAACGCGTGTTAAAGTTAAAGCCTTGCACTTCCCACTCATGTGTATATGATAAGATTTGCATCATTTGTGGCATCGGTGGCCTAGTGGTTAGGCTACCGCACTCGTAATTGTGAGGTTGCGGGGTCGGGGCTTAGAGCTGCGGGCCCGACGTTGTGTCCTTGGGAAAGGCACTTTACACGAATTTTCCTCATTTCACCCAGGTGGAAATGGGTACCCGGCCATAGACAGCGAAAGATCTTGTCAGTATGTTAACTGGTGTTTTAGCACCTATAAATATGACCACTTGCACTGTATGCTTCCCAGGAAGTTGAGGTTGTTTCAGAATGCGCTCAAGTCTGCTGGGGTAATAGTAATAGTAGGCTATAGATTGTGAAGGCATAGAGTTTGCTGTTGAGTGGGGATTTGCGCGCTATACAAAAATGCTTTTATTATTATTATTATTATTATTTATTATTATTATTATTATTATATTATTATATAAAAATCTATCTTGCTTTCCTACAACGCTATAGTCTCAGTGGCCAGTTCTGGTTTGTTTCCAGTTCTGGTTTGTTTCCAGTTCTGTTTGTTTTGTCTTTTGTTGTTGTTGTTTTTTTGGGGGGGGAGGTTGGTGTGTGTGTGTGTGTGTTTTTTTTTTGTATCAATCATCATCATCATCATCAGCATCATCGTCATCATCATAACCATTTCCTTTCTCACCCTGGATCAGGGTTTAGGCCATGAACAAACGCTTTCCACCTTTCCCTTTCCTAGACTAGCCTCTTGAAATTATTCCCACTTTTCTGTCCATCAGTTTCTGTGACTCTTCTCCAGGTTCTACGTGGTCTTCCCCTTGATCTTTTACTCTGCTGATTCCAATCCAACACTGTCCTTGTATGCTGCTGCCTGACTTCCTGAGAGTATGTCCAAATCCATCGCTACGGCCTTCTTCCCACCTCGTCTTTGGCTGGGTTCTGTCTTGTTCTCCTTAACACTTCCTCATTGGTAACTCTGCCTGTCCATCCGACACTGAAAACTTCTTAAATTCATGTTTGATTTTTATATGTAGCCTACATTGCTTCTCGTTGAATCCCACAACAGAATTCCAGACCCAGCTCCGACATGGCTAAATTCAGAGAATGTTTTGGCCGGGCTAAGCATATTGTGGTGTTGACAGGAGCTGGTGTTAGTGCTGAGAGTGGAGTGCCTACCTTCAGAGGAGCAGGGGGACTTTGGAGAAAGTGGCGGGCCCAGGTATCTTTGATTCTCTTATTACTGATGAAGGCATTTGAGGTTCCCCTTAATTGTGTTTATCTTTTTATAATTTCTTTTCAATCTTGTATTTTTACGATCAAACCTCTCTTGACTTGAGCAGTATATTAGCCTTAAGTTCTGTAATTGATTTATGCTTTCACACTTTTCTGATTTACTATTTTTCTCTATTCTGCCTTTTGGCTTGACAGTCCTGCAGATGTTTGAACTTTTTGTCCACCCGTGAAACCATCCTGGCCATGAGTCTCAATTGCCAGTGAACAATTAATGTTCATCGTATGAAAGTTGAGAAGTAGGCTGTACCAGTGATCAATTTGTAATAGAGGTATTGCCTCGAGCTGTGTTTTTTTAAAGAAATGATAAAGGATTCCATTGGTACTACTTGAGAGAAACGTACTAACTGATACTGCTAATCCTTCTTAGTTTATTATATTTTTCTTTATTGTTCAAGCTTTTGACATTGTCAAAATTATTCTCATCTTTAATCATGTGTTGTCAAAATGGTTCATATTTTGTTATAAATGCTCATGGAATTGCTCTTCTGTGAATACAGATCAGAATTGTTCATCTTTAATTACTCTTGCCTTTCAAGGCTCTGATGTATTCGAAATGAGTGGGTTCCAGTGAACAAAAACTGGTGGTGCATGATTATACCTCTGAATGTAGAAAAGCTGATTCCTGCTGAGTGCAACAAATACATGCACCACTAGTTGAATAAAATGTGTACTTTCTAATTCATTTACATTTGATATCATTGTCCAGTCATTTTATAATGAGTCATTGATGTATAAAAGATAATTGCTCTCAAACATTTTGATGATTTTCTCAGGATTTGGCCACTCCAGAAGCTTTTGCTGATAACCCTTCTCTTATCTGGGAGTTTTATCACTACCGCAGGGAGGTCATGTCGTCCAAGAGCCCCAACCCAGTGAGTAAAGTGTCTTTCAAAGTACCATCCTCTCATTTTTACACATTAATATTTTATCACCTATGTAATTGTTGACACGTGTGTACAATAGAACATGGCTATAGCAAGACTTTTAGTTTCAGAAGAAAAATCCCGCTGTAGGCAAGTTCTCGCGATAGGTAGGCAAAGGCTAATTACCGAAAAATCATACACTACACTTTCTTCTTTTCTTTTACTGTCTTTTTGGCCAGGCCGAGGGCTATGGCACTATTGGCTCATCTCTTTTAGAGTGGCTCACGTAACACGTCTCTCCGCACCATCTCTCTCTGTCGCCTGCCCACCTCACTCATCACTGGACTGGCCAATCACAACGTCACACCGCTGCCTGCCTGTTTGGAGCCCACCTAGAGCCCCCCAACCCCCTTCCCTATGTCCAAGTTCGGGCCTTTCCTTGCCCCTTAATTAAACCCAAGCACAGAGTTAATTGAGTTTATATAGACAAAAAAAAAGGGGACTCTGGTAAGGTCCCACTGCAGTGGGTGCTGCGATAGTCATCATGTTCTCTTCTTCCTGCTGTGCCTTATTCATGTCTAGTGACATGTCATTTTGAACAAAAACTGCTAGTCCATGTAGGAGCTAGAATTAGTCGGTCTTACAGGTGGGTTCACTGTCTCTTAAAAAGCATAGTTGAAAGCCATTTAATAATATTCTTGGAAGAGTTTTTATTCTAAAAACATAGTGTAAATAGTTAATAGCATTTCTTTAAAAAAAAATGTAATTGAAATTCTTTCTTAACAAGATCTAAATGAAAAGTTAAAAAAAAATTATTATTATTTGCATTCGCAAAAAACTTTAAAAACTGTTAGTAAGATCTGTTTTACTCAACATCACCACTGAATGGAATTCAATATCTCTCCTTGTGACCATACTTATATATATATGACTTGGGTCTTAAAATTTATATACTTTTTAACAAAATATAATCAATTTTTGTGTCAGTGTGAATGTTTGTGTTTGTCTGTGAAGTAATATGTGTGTATGTGTGCATGAGCACGCATATGTGTGTGGTGAGAGAGCGAGAGAGAGAGAGAGAGAGAGAGAGAGAGAGAGAGAGAGAGAGAGAGAGAGAGAAGGGGGGTGGGAGAGAGCAAGAGATAGAGAGAGAGGGAGAGAGAGAAGGGGAAGGGAGCGAGAGAGAGAGAGTGAGAGATAGAGATAGAGAGAGGGAGAGGGAGAGAAGGGGGGAGGGAGGGAGGGATCGAGAGATTGAGAGAGAGAGAGAATTTAATAATTTATAACTGATGTTAATGTTATGTCTGCAAACTCATACAAATTGACCAGCTTTAGATTTGAAATTAAAATTTAAAAAAATGTTTTAAAAATATTTATAAGATTAATTTAACTATTAACTTTTTCCTCCCAGGCCCATGAGGCTATTGCTGAGTGTGAGAAACGCTTGAAACCTCTGGGTCGTCGCGTCGTGGTGATCACCCAGAACATAGATGAACTGCATCGGAGGGCAGGCTCAGAGAATATTCAGGAATTGCATGGCAAGTTCCTCATCTGTAAACTCCATTTGGGACATTTTCTCATCTCTTTCAATTCAGTTTAGATTGATGGTACATGGAACTCAGGACCTAGTTGATATGCCTCTCTGGTTTGAATAATAGTTTTCAATTATTGTTATCATTTAAAAAAAAGAAAGATATGATAGGGTCAAATGAGGTATAATGGTAATAGGAGGAGACAACATAATAATTGCCTTGCACCTTTGAAAAAAGCCTTTTCTCAGTTACAAGTGCAGCTAGTTGTGAATGGTTCTCTTACAGCTACACACCTGGGGTAATTCAACCCATTCTCTCATGCATTCCTAAAAATTCATGTATTGTAAGAAAACAGTCTATTTATCTTGAATTCTTTTGCTACTAGTGAACTATGATTTCTTTTCTGGGTTTTGTTTTTTAGTTTAGTAGAGATTTTATGACGTTCGCAACTACATAAGGTCATATGAGCACCAGTTTTTCTGGAATTGGTGCAGTGTAGGTAGAGATATATATGTCAACAAAATGATGTTGCTGGGCAGCCAAGATTACTTACAAGAAGCTGGTATTCAATATGATTTTGGCTGCCTCCCTTTGCAGACTTTGCTGATCTTTTTTGTGGATGCATATCACACAAAGACTGCTGTTTTAGATTATCCTGTCTGGTGTTTATTCCCTGTCCTTGTGTGGTATCAAAAGAGCATGTTCACTTAATTGAACGGACCTTTTTTTTCCCCCTCCTTCCAATGTTTTGTATTCTACATGATGCTCAAATGTACCAGTACCTTACTGACGTCTTTATGTCTCCAATTATCAGGAAACTTGTTCAAGACACGATGTACAAAGTGTGGAGATGTGCGAGTAAACCGAGACAGCCCTATATGTGCTGCCTTGGCTGGCAAAGGGTAAATATGTCATTGAAGTGGCAACAATCTGGATGGAAAATCTCTCTAGTATAGCATAGAGCAGTGATTCCAAAACTTTTCAGATCTGCCCCCTTTGCATTCAGGCCTGATCCATAGCGCCCCATCCCATGCACACATTCTCTTTCTCTCTCTTTCTCTCTCCCTCCCCCCCCCTCTCTCTCTCTCTCTCTCTGTCTCTCTCTCTCTCTCTCTCTCTCTCTCTCTCTCTCTCTCTCTCTCTCTCTCTCTCTCTCTCTCTCTCTCTCTCTCACACACACACACACACACACCTACCCACACTTCTTCCAGCCCCATTTTCCCTTAAACTGTAGTAAGTGTGTTGATTTTTGCTGCTTGGATGGAACTGTAAAAGTGTACTCTGTGCGCAAAACTGAACAGACTCTGACCATTGTGAATAAGTAAGAGTTTGTGAATCCCTGAAAGGTGCTGGATGTATGTTGTAGAAAATTAGACTTTTAGATGGTTAAGTTTATGTCTCAGAGTTAAAGTACATTGTGGTCAATTGGCTGGTTGTATAACTAAATATTCAATGTGTGTTAAAGCCATATCATCTCATTCCTCTTGAGCACCCCCCCCCCCCACCCTTCAACCCAAGCCCCTCCCACCTTTTAAAATGTTTTGTAAGTGAACTCTTATGTTCAGGGAAAAAAAAACTTGCCACTAATTCTATTTTTGGGCTAAAACTAAAACATTGGGCTTGACAATTTTTCTTCTTGATTTATTTCTTTTACTTTTAATAGACTTTAACTCTTTAAGTGAAGTAGTATTATGGCTCGTGCTCATAATGGTTTTCAAAGGTTTAGAACATAATAAAAGTGTCATTTTTTAAACTGTGATTTTATTGTTAAATGTTTGTACTTCTGTGAAAGTTTTTGCAAGGTATTTTAAGGTGAAATACTGGTACTGCCTATGTATAGCATATTACAAGTGTGCTAGTGATAGAATGAGATTTATGAATTTTTCTAGAGCCAAGGATCATTCATCATCACCATCAGTTGCCTCTAGAGTCAAGGATAGTTGTCAGTAATGATGTAAAAGTTTACATAAGGGAACTTGAAGATGTGGTATCATCATTGCAGCACTCAAAAAGATTTTATGTAGACCTATCCATCTTTATAACAAATCCTTTTTTTTTCTTAAAATCAGAGAGCCCGACCCTAAAGCAGAGGATGCAAGGATTCCTGTAGAGAAATTGCCTCGATGTCAGAAGGGATCCTGTGGTGGCCTTTTGAGGCCTCATGTGGTTTGGTTTGGAGAGTCTCTCGACCAGGAAGTCCTTCGCCAGACTTCTGAAGAACTGGAAAAATGTGATCTCTGCCTTGTAGTAAGTATGAATTGACGTAAAACATCATGAGCACTTTTGCTACTATGATTAATTGAACTGTGTTATGGGTTCATATCCTTTCTTTCACCAGAAGTTGTATAAAAGACGAAATCTCTTTATTATTATCCATCTCCTGTCGCTGAGTTGATAACGAGCGTTAATGATTCCTCAAACAGCTAAACTTCAAATATAATTTCAATGGAAATTCGAACAAGGCCTGTCAACACAGCTGATCAGCATTGCACCTGCTGAGGTTTAATGAAGCATTTTGCCTGATACTATGATTTCTTCTTTTTGTTGAAATTGAAGTAAAATCTCACTATGAAACCATAAGCCTAGGTTTAGTTGCATTCTTAAAATATTTTCCAAGTGCCCATTTTTTTTCTTGTTCTGCTTTTGTTTTGTTATAAGTTGCCAAACTTTTGTGGCCATTTTCTTGCTAATTTTGCTACTGAAACTAGGTGACCCTGACTTCCTTCAATTGCAAATATTTTGACTTCTTTTCAACATAGATGGATATTTTTTTCTCTGAAAAGAAGGCAAATGAACATGATTTAAGATGATACCAAGAACTCCATATACCCAAAAATTGACGAGCGCCTGAAACTGCATGTTTTGTTTTTCTCTTTGTGCAGGTGGGCACCTCATCCGTGGTGTACCCAGCTGCCATGTTTGCGCCCCAGGTGGCAAGTCGTGGTGTTCCGGTGGCAGAGTTTAACATTGAAGAGACCCCAGCTACTGATTCCTTTGGGTAAGTGTAAAGCTTTGGAGTGGACATAGATACTTCAGAACATTCGATGTTACAAGTACAGTGCAGCCTATCTATAATGACCTTCAATATAGGGACATCTTTTGTATAGTGACGTGGTGCCCAGGTCACTATTTTTTCCTTATATATATATATATATATATATCATTAGCAATGTTTTGGTTTCCTCTCTATAAAATTAATTTTTTTCTGGTCCCGATGATGTTATAGAGAGGCTGCATTGTAGGATATAGACAGGAAGAAGCAAGTGTGAAAGTTATTAGGGCAAGGCAATTAAAACTTTTATAAATGTTGGATTTTCATGTTTTAACTTTATCTGTACGTCGTGTTTTACTATCGTATCCATACGACGTGGGAAACTCTGTGCCTCCACTTTCCGAAGAGGAAATTTACTCTTTAATCTAATCCGTACGTTTTGCATAGCAGTCTGTCAAAATGATTTTTTGAGAATTGCTGAAAGTTTCAAAGAGATCTTCGTACTAGAAGTATTCTTAAATGTGAAGAATACAACCCAGGGGGTGCAAAATGACCCCAGGGTGTACAGATAGGGTTAACACTTGAAGCATGAGACTGTGATCACTTTCAAATGATAGAGACAACAAATAACATAAAGACTTGTTAATGGTGAGAGTTTTCCAGCCTGTGTGGGCTAGCACATGAACTAAGATTTGTCTGTGCATTCTTTAGCATTTTATGTTCTCAGGATGATGCTTTACTTCTCCCAGTTTACTTTCTTCAAGCTTTACTGAGCGCTTGTCTAGTTTCACAGTTAGAAACATTGTTATGACCAGTCTTGTTTATGTCACCTACTAGCAGCTTGCTTTTTTTACTGTCCCTTTGGTATTTTTACCTCTTTTAACCAAAATAATGAGACATTGATATTCGGAGCAAGAGATTTCTTTTTAAGAAGCTCTGCTGTAGTTGTTTTTTAAAATTAAAGACTAGACAGAGTTTATGTCAAAGAGCTAGTTTTATAGTATTTTATCTTTTCTTAAAGAATGGTCATTCCACTTCATAATGTGAACATCTTTTGTTTCCATGTTCATTTCCAATTTACTTCCTAAGCTCCCCATGGAACAAGCAGAATGGCAGTTTAATGAGCATGCCGTAGCTGTCATTTACTTTATATTTTCTGTTATTTTGGTTGCCTAGCTCTTGATTCCCCTTGATTTGAAAGTAAGTAAAGGGCGATGACCAGTCAGTTTCAGAGATGATGTTATGAGAAGAAACAGTTCTGGGTCAAAAGAAGTAGACTGACTCAGTTATGGTCCATCATTTAGGGTGGCAAAAGAGTAAGATAAAGCGACAGACACATCAAAGGGAAAGAAAAGGAGAAGAACCTGTCTGTGGCACACTCCAACACTGGCTTGAGTAGAGACACTTCACCTCTTGTGTAAGCATCAAAGTCTTTAGCTCTCTCGAGATAGCTGCTGCGGCCTAGTTGAGTTTAGAACTGGACATGTTCATGTTTTGCCATCTTAGTTTTATTAGTTTTAGTACGAGTTTTACAGCACTTGCAACACAATAAGGTCACTTAAGTGTAGAAAATTAGAGGTGTTACAAGAAAGTGAGAAACAAAAATGGGAGAGATAAGGACTATAGATGTTTTAGCGTGTATAAATGGCCACTTGCATTGTATGCTTCCCTGGAAGTTGATGTTATTTAAGAGTGCTCTCAGGTCTGCTGGGATAATAGTATAGATTGTGAAGCGCATATAGCTTTCTGTTGAGAGGGGATTTGTGCTATACAAATGCTATCTATTGTTATTTTTTATTATAGAAAAGAAGGAGAAAACATACCAGAGCCACAGCAACCACCCACTGACATTCTTTGAATACTTTGAAGTTTGCTTAAACCAAATCTGCAGTACAGCCAGATGTTTTTCAGTTTCGCCCGGTTTTTAGTTTAGAACGATTGCTCAAATAGATGAAAGAGAATTGGGGACCTTCTTGTCTTTAGTCTTTCTGCTGTTTTTAGATTTACAGTTAATCTTGTTTGGTTTAAGCAGACTCCACTGTGTATTTCCTCTAAACAAAGTGTCCTGTTGGGGCAGTTAAAGTTCCACCTTAGAAATGACAAAGTCTTTTTTATATTTAATACTCAGAGACAGTTTAAACTTCGTTGAATACAAAAATGTAAACGAAGTAACATTAATTATCTCGCTTTTATATTTAATACTCAGAGACAGGTTAAACTTGGTTGAATACAAAAATGTTAACAAAGTAACATTAATTGTCTCGCCCCCAGGTTCATGTTTCAGGGTCCTGCAGGACAACTATTGCCAGGGGCCCTGGCTGCCCATGAGAGTGAAAAGAAGTGAAAGTCAGTGCCAGCTGTGGGATGGAGACGCTGTGAAGGAAAAGAACAAGAAAAAAAAGAAGAGTGAAAGGACTGTTCTTCCCAGCTAATGTTGTTTCTTCACTAAGTATGAAACAGAAAATTTTAATTTGCGTCTAATTTGTGACATGTTATTAATAATACTACTGTCTTTCTTACATGTTTTTGTTGTTAAATATTTGGCAACCCGCTCTTCCTCTGCATGGGTCAGAACCAAGACCGCCCCCACTAAAACTGAAAGGCCTCGTACTGGGAATGAGGTCATGCCGAGTAGAGGGTCGAGTAGACCGCAGTGTAACGAAGAACGCTTCAGTAGGCCTAGGCCAAGCCCAGGCTAGAGCGACTGGCGAATCAGCTCGAAACAGGCGCGCGGTGTCGATGGCAAGCAGAACATAAATTGTTACCGGTATTTAGAATTTAGAACAAATTAATCGCAAAGTCATCAACTTCATTAGTGTCATTGGCGAAATTGTAAATTATAATTTATGAAGACTAAGAGGCCAAAATCTAGATCCTGTAATTAATCTGAATCTTACAACAATGCGCACATGTCCGACCTATATTTACTGTTAGGCTTACTGATCGCAGCAGCACACCTTCTCCACCCCGTCTCTTTGGCAAGAGATAGGCCAGCCCATACAGCAGTGCAGAAAATGTTGGATTAGGGTCATGACTAAGAGAAAGTGAAAATAGATCTAGGTGACATATGAGATTTTGCTTAGTGCACTGTAATTTTTAAACCAGACATAGCGACATGTTACAAAGCAGAAAAAGGTGCTTACAGAAGAGGAGAAATGTAACAAAATTGAAAGATGTTGATACTGCAAATTACACATTTGGGGTCAGAGCAGGTACGATGTAAGCAGGTAAATGCGGGTTTGTCAGAGAAAATGAAAGAGAAGAAAAAAGGGCACAAAGTAGGCCTAATAAAGTCAAAGTTTCACAGTACCACCGGAGGCAAACACCTAAAACAATAACAAATCCAACTGCATGAAACAGTACACAGTAACTTTGAGTAACACGCCCAAAGCCTTGACAGGTAATAATACTTCAGTGTCTGATCACGAGCAGGTCACTGTGACGTAGATGAGAGTTTTGCCACCTTTCTTTTCTTGCTGCGAGATGCATTCTTGATAGAAATTTCTTCTTGTGACAGTAACTTCCAGGCCCAGGTGAAATATATTTGGCGTAAAAAAAAACCAGGCACCCCTTTTTTTTTGTTTTTTGTAATGAAAGACTGATTTTAACCAGAAACAATCTCTCTATAAGGAAAGTTTGAACATTTTACAAATCAATTACTCAAAAAACAATTTTTAAAAGTGAACTTTATTACCTGAAATTTGATCTTTTAATTGTATGCCCTAAAATGAAAAGTCACAGTTAATACTGCGTATAGCCGCTGTGGGCATTAGCGACTTCTGTGCACCTCTGCCGCATGCTTCACACAAGTCTTTGTATGGAATGCTGTGGAATTTTGTTCCATATGTTTGTAAGTGCTGTACGTAGCTGATCCAAGGTGACCGGCTGAGGTCTAAGGGCTCTGAGCTGCCTTTTCATCATATCCCAAAGATGTTCGATGGGGTTCAGATCGGGACTCAAAGCTGGCCATGGATTGAGAACATTCACAATGTTGATGTTCAAAAAGTTTGTGGTTAGGTGGGCAGGGTGAGCTGGAGCATTGTCCTGTTGGAATATGGTGTTTCCATTGCGAGCCAAGAATGGGAGGATGTGCGGGCGAATGATTTCATCAATGTAGCGTCTGGCGGTGAGGTTCCCGTTGATGAAAACGAGGTATGTGCGGCCGGTCCTGGTTATCCCACCCCAGGCCATGACACCAAGCCTATCTCCAACTGAACTCACACAACTTTTAGAGAAACGTTCATTAATCCTTCCGTAGACACGCTGCCTTCCATCATTGCTTTGCAGTTAGAAACGACACTCATCTGTGAACATCACATTGTCCCACTGTCTCAAAATCCATCTCCGTCCCGGCCACTCCCTGGCTGTCTTTGTAGCAGGTCGGAAGCGATCTCGTAGGTGGAAGACCCGAATGTACCGGTCTTGGGCTAGTGTTGTAGCTCTAGGACGACCTGTCAGGGGACCATCCTGCACGGATCCAGACGTCTGCAAACGATTCATTAGTTGATATGTCGTGTTTCTTGTCACATTGAAGGTCCTTGCAACATTCGCTACTGGCGTATTGGCCCTCAGCATACCAACTGCCTGATTGCGCTCTTCGTTCGTTAAACGCGGCATGCTGTATCTTTAGATTTAGATGTTTTGAAATGAAACTTTTAACGTTTTATTCTTGGCTACAGATAAAAGATGTGTTAAACCCATAAAATAGAATTTAAAAAACAAAAACGTTCGAGAAAAATGACAAAACACGGTTTTTAACAAAACAAGACCTGAGCTTTATTAACTGGGCACCTGATCATAAATGCAGGCTGATCAAGAGCGTCAAGTGTTCACAATCACGTGTGGAAAATTTTCCGCTCAATGGGTTTTCAACTTTTCATGAATCACGCAATTAAAATGTGTCTAGTTTTTATTGACGCTAAGTGTAGAGCAGGAAAATCTCTCAATACAGAGATTTGTCGCTTGCGACAAGTTAACTCCTTGGATGTTTCTTTAAAGAAGCAGTATGCATGAATGGGTACTTCAGTCCTCCCCTGTTCAATTCTTCACTGAAGAGAGAAAACTCCAGACAGAATAAACAACTGTCACTTTTCAATATGTGTTCTGGGTGTTTGAAAGCGATGTAGATCTAGCCACTGATAAAAAATAGGAACATTTTCTCATCACTTGAGACTTTGCTCGCTAACTCTGACAGACCATCCAGGACAATGAGTTCAAAATCGGTCAATGGGGTTTGGCAATTTGCATATTTGTGTTTGCTGTCAGCATATATGTCAACTTCCTTGTTGGTTTCTAACAACCGCTTTGCTCTGTCCATGGCATGCATGCTCGCCACGTCTTCTGCGGTGATGCAGTATGTGCAACCGGCGGATCTTCTGAAGTAGGCAAAGTGATGCTCAAGATCATCTCGTTGAAAGAATCCTACAGCCACATATTGGTGCTTCAATGAAGATTGTGTTGTGAGCAGGTAATTGCTGAGCGAAACCAGACACGAGCATGTCCAATTGAGGGCATTTGCATCATCTCTAGTAAGAGATTTCATCCTCATGCCTCCTCCTGGTGCCATTTTTTGGGCAGTGTCAGCCCAAAACTGTAGAATGTCAAGCTGGTGCTTTCCTGTTGCTGACAGGCTAATCGGCGTTCTGTCTTCATCTTTGAAGTGAATGTGATCTTTGGAGGTTTTGGTGTTAAAGACCCTCTGCAGCCTGAGGATGTGATCAATGAATACCGCTGTGTCTTTCCATTCTGGAGTTGATGCTGTGGAAGACTTCAGAGCAGCACTCGTCTTCTCAGAGAAGACATTGAATGCGAGAGGAATCCTTTGTTTCTCGACACTTGAAGTTGAAGGGTACGCTGAAGCATGATTGAGCTGAGAGAGCCTGACCATGGTGCTTGTTTCCTGGCGGTATAGGTCTTCAAGGAGAGTCCACTTTGCACATATGGAAGCTCCTGTTTGAATGGTGAAGTTGAGCGTCTTTGTCTTTTTAGTTTGCCAGTTGTTCCTCAAATTCTTTATTATGTGAACAGTGTCATACAAAAGAAAGAGAGGCCTTGTGTCGTGGGCAGGTGACCATGCGATTCATGGAGTGTCCTTGTTAGGCTTGATGAACTTGTTAAAAAATGATTGGTTCATTCGATTATTGTCATTGATTACTGCTACGACTTGACCACCGCATTTTTCCACAAGTCGTATCAAATCAATGGCTTGTCGGAACTGGAAATCCATTGTCAGAGCATGACATGGTAGTATTTTGGCAATGAAGGTTGGTCTGGCAAAGAAACATTTAACCGTCATGCATAAGAATGTTGTTGCAATATTGCCTGGCTGGTCAACCGAGTAGCCATATACTTTCCACCCTCAATATGTGATCAAGGCCTTCACATAGACCTCGTCCAATATCAAGACACAGTGTTTGGCACGCTCTGGTTGGGATGAAAACACACTTGCCAACATAGACTCATCTCCTGTATTCTTTGCAGTAGCTGTGATTTTGCTCAGAGTTGACAACGATGGGAGCTGTATCAACTTTCGTAGCTGAAGATACAGTGATCTCGAAAGCGCAAACCAGGAAAAAGCTCGCAGGAGGTCTTTGTGGCTATAAATCCTGGTGTTCTTTGGTGCATTCAGAAGCTCAATACAAGTGTTTGTGAAAATCACTTTTTCTTTAGATGGGATGATGGAAGCTTCCAAAACAAAGCGCAGCAGCTCGTCCAGTTGGCTCCAGTACTCAATCACTTTCAAGAATGGGTGGTAAATCCTTTTGACGTTAATATAAGCCTCATAGTGAAATGACATAATATCCCCACTCTCACCGCCATTACAGGATTGGTCCCTTCCTGTTGCAGCTCATGAATGCATATGATACAGAGGCTTGTGCTGGCATACTCATTGAGTCAGAACTGTTAGTCACAACTGCGAAAAAACCTGGTTTCTGCAATTTAGACTGGAACATGTCACGATAAATGCTGGATGTCCTGTCTAAGGAATTCATTCATTTGATCCACTTCCACTCTGCGAGCTTCCTGAGTAACATTCTTTGTTGAACGTTGTGTGGTTTGATTAGCAGTGGGGATACATGAGTGAGGAATGTTGGGAAAGATGGAAGGGGGTACAGCAGGTACTAAGTGTCTACTTCTGTGAGTACGAGTAAATGGGGCATCATCTGTCTAGGGGAATGCACACACTCCTATATTTCCCGTTACGTCTTCGATTTTCAGCTTGTTTGATAGGCACGATATCCATTGTTGCAGTTTATTCTTGTCTTGAGGAAAGGAATACACAGGTATCTTGTCTGCACTAGTTTTATAGTTTGTGTTACATCCAACCACAGAGCACTTTTTCCCCATGATGTGGTTTGCTTGTTTTCAAGTTCAGGTGTCTATCATGAGATGAGAGCATTTCACTTGCACGATTGAATTTACATTGTCCTACAACACTGTCGTCAGTCCCCAGACAGATCACACTTGATCTAGATCTAGTCACTAGATAGAAACACAAAGCGGTAAGACTCCAGTCGGCTGCACCACCTCAATAAACACAATAAAGAAGAGACCTAACCCTAACCCTAGCTAAAACCCTAACCCAAACCCTACCCCTACCTCTGCCCCTACCCCTAGCCCTAGTCCTCTATTCTACTCTGTCTCATAGTGGTCGCTCGTAACGGAAGTCCTCCCCTTTTGGAGGTCTTATGACTTTAGGAATGTAATATGCGCGTAGTTCATATTTTGTTTCTAAGAAATGACGGGCACATTCATACTGTCTATTAATGTTTTGGAGTCTCAGAGACTGGTCAGTGATAGCATGGCCGACTTAACCGACTAGATCTAGTCTTTTCAGCCAGAATAATGAAGAAATTTTATCTCTACATCTAAATCTAGATCTAGATCTCGTACAAGAACTTGCATCTTGATGCGGTCGACTAGAGTCTTTTCCATAAAATGAACATAAAATCAAAGCGAAATATAGATTTCAAAGCAGAAAATAGTAATCAAAAAATGAAAATGAATCTGGAACACAACACGACTTCCATCTTTTTCCACCAACTCAGAAACCAAAACTCACGCAGCCAAGATACCAATACCTTACTGGCTGTGGTGATGTGTGTATTCGATTCCCATAATGACTAAGAGTAGTGTAGCATTATCGTAATCGTGCTAAACAAGAAAGAAATACTCCATTTTAAGAAAAAGGGAAGCCACTCCAAGTGACACATCAAGAGTTATCTTCACACTCGCTCAGGGGTGATCCACTCGGCCCTCTACTCGGGGTGACCTTATCCCAGTACAAGGCCTTTAGTGGGGTGGCCTCGGTCAGAACAGTTTGATGTCCAGGGACCCCTTTGTGCTTATTACTTATCATGTGCAGGGTTCCTGCCGGGATATTGAACTTGGCTGATGCCTCACGAAAAGACATGACATTTGAGGCAACAGCAGTTACAGCCTCTGCCAGCTGCTTGTCCGTGTAGTTCTTACATTGCCCGTGCACCTTGCTTTCGCTTGTAACTGCGCACCATGATTAACTCTTTCACTACTTTGGGGTTTTCCTCACCTGGACTGGGCCTTATCTGTTACCTACCTTCTGATTCTGCCTACTTTGAGAAAATTTTTTAAAAGATTTTGAGTTCAATTGTCAATATTAGACACATGTATTATATACTCATTTCCAAAAGAAACTTGAAATAAAGAATAGTGTTAAATAAAAAATAAACCATTGACGACACATGGAACAAATTTTACATCTAAAAAGAAGCATTTTTGAATTTGAAAACCTGTACTTTAAAGCACATAATACACATTGATAGTGATAGGAAAGACAACATAGAAAACTCAAGCTTAACAGAATAAAAAGTTAACAAATGAAATCATACGAAACACACAGAAGTGAGCGGACTCACTGAGTTGTGTTGTCAAAATAGATACGGAAGACAGCGAGACCAACACACTTCACTGTACTTAAATATCATCATTATCCGTTATGATTTAATAGTAATATATTCAAAGAAATGTGTCAAGTTTCTTTTGGAAAGGAGCATTATAATAAAGGGGAAATAATGACATGTCTCAACATGTTGCCAAAAATAGGGGTTGAAAATGTGTTGGTGGGGGAAAAAAATGATACACGAGTATAATAATTTCAAATTACCATTTGAATATCTTTGTTTCTGCTGGGTTAATTCAGCTGATAATCCAGCATATATATATTGTTTGAACACCATTTTTGTACTGTCCACACAAATTTTATGTCCATTGAATCAGTAATAAAATAGGTACAAAAAATAAACTGAAACCACCGAGAACGTCAAAGCAAAAAATGCAACAACCCCAGAATGCCGGGAGACTGTGACTGTGACTACTGTTTGTAGAGCAGTTTTGTGTGCCACAGTCTGAAACAGGTGTCTTTGCATCAGAGCTTCCAGCAGCTGATTTCATTTTTTAGAGGATTTTCGAGTCCAGGGCAGCTCCCTGGCAGGGGGTATGAGGGGGGACGCCCTTACGTTTGAGATTTTTTTGTTTCAGGGCACCCTAAATGTGCCATTTTTGGCTACTGAAGCCTAAATTTAACAAGAAAATAAGTGAGAAAAAATACATACCTTGCATACATAATTTCTTGCTTTTTGTGTTGATCCATATAAATCTAAGGCCATGCTTTCTCCCTTGTCCCGGCACTGTACATCCATGATAGCTGCTTACTTGTGTTGGTTTGCACCATAATGTGTACAATCCATATAACCTGTTCTCCTTTGTACTGTACACCCAAATTCACAACAATATTTACGAATAAAAAACAAGTCTGGAAAAAAAAAAGAATCAGACTCTAGAGCTTTCTTCTCTTGGCAGGCCCAAAACCTATCGAATCACATTTCTTCCTCTTGTTGCTGGTGCTCTGCTTGTGCTTTAGAAATGATGTTTTCAAGGCTTTTTCTTTGATTCTGCGGGCTGCAGCCTGTGTTTAGAAATGGCTAGCACCCTTACTAATTACACGAAAGCTTTTCTTGAAGCTTGTCTGTTTTGACTCCAGTTCTCGCTTGTATTGCTTGTGCGCTCCTCTTATGTTTCTGGCGAGTTGGAGATCTACAGGCGTGAATAGAGTCTCTTTTCTTGAGAAATACTCAAGAGAGGAAGAGTTGGTTGACCTCAGGCGATATTCAACAGTTTGCTTGGAACTGAAGGTTTGAGCTGTCAAACTCCCCTTCCTCTCACCCATGATTTCTTTAATTTTGTTAAAGGAATTTTCCACTTGAGGACCATGAAAGCAGCTCAAGGCAGACTGGGACAAAAATTTCAAGGCAGGATACTGTTTCACATTGCCCCACCAGATGTCAATACGTTCTTCTCCAAGAGGAAGAAAGGTCTTGTCACAGACAAACTGCAACAGTTCCATTTCAATGTCATCCTTTTGTTGGTCTGTCAGAAGAACGTCCAGGGAGGATATCAGGTGTTCGTAAGACAGTTTTATGTTGGAGTCATGTCGCAGGTCTGGCTGGGTTCAAGGCACTGAGGCTTCGTAGCACTTTGTTGTCCAATGGAAGCTTGTTGAGAAGTTGCTTCCCAGCAGACAAGTACGCACTCTTGAGTTTTGTTATGAGTAATTTTTTAAAGTCATTTGACTCGGATAAGCCTCTCATTATATTCCTCACAGTGGCTCCTTTAAAAATCGCTTTGGCAGGCAGATGGATGAGATCATTGTCCAAATGAAGACGTTTTAGCTTGCTTGGGCTGAGGTCTGTGAAGTATTCACTTTTAATAAAGCAGGCTCGTAGTGCAGCATGTGAATCAAAGGAACTTGGGTTTGAAATTTGCACACATATTGCTTCAACGATTGAAGTACACTTAAATAAATGTGTAAGACAATGATTGTCCATTGCTGCTCATAGAACAACCGTTCCACAATTCTCTGCTTCCGTTTTCTTCCCTCCTCAGTCAACGGTTTGCCGCCTAGATGAATTATAAGATTTCTTGCTCTCTTCCTGGCTTGAGGGCTTTCGAATTTTGAAATGGCATCATCCACAAGTTTTGTATAAAAGCCTCGCTTGTGAATGGGTATAAAAGCTGAGTAGAAGATTATGTAGACCTCGAGAAAGCGAGCCTTGATTGAAAAATTACGGTCTCTTCACAAGGGTAAAATTGCGAAATACGGAATGCTGTCTAGCAGGTGTATTTAGCTGACTAATTTTGCTGCGTATTCATTGAGAAAATGATATTGTTGAGCAAAAAATCAATAATTTCATTCAAAAGGAGAGCAAATAAGCAGTTCAAATGAGAAGAGTTGCCATTGATTTTGTTTCTATTCACACCTCATGTGTCTTGTGGAACAAATCTAAATTCATTATCAGTTCTTCCCTTTGTGACTTCACTGATCACTGTCATCAACCACTCTTTCTACACTAGTATCGGCACTAGTATTATCCACCACACTAGCATCTACTTCAGCAATATCTACTCTGCTTCTCTTTTCCTTGTCAACAACTCTTTCTGTTCGTTGGCCTTTTTCCCTTACCAGTATAAGGCCACACAGCTGTCTCCTCAACTGTCTTCCCACGCCCACCTTCTGTGTCGTCATGATCATCACCGCTTTCACTAGTGCTAGTATCAGAATTTCCCGCATCGCCATCATCGCTGTCTTCACTTAACTCGGAAGGCTCATTGTTATCGTCTTGAATCCATAAATCAAACCACCCCCAGGGGTGGTGCCTCTGACTGAAGTGTCTCTAGGCTATTCCCAAAGGGGAGAAATTTCTCCTTTTTATGCACAGTAGAATTGTGAATGGGCTGATTCAACAATGTCATGCTCATAACTCAGGGATGCTCCATGGCCAAGAAAAAAACCCCTGAACTTTCTGCAGTCAGCTTTAGTACCTGCTATAAATTTAATGAAAATAGGTAAGAAAGTACAAAACACAATGCAGTGTTTTATTGTGTAAAAGGATCACTGTGGATGAATCAAAATCAGAGAACAAATCACCGAGCTTCAACACACGTGTAGATCTAGTCATAAAGACTTCTTGAATCTTTTTGCTGGTTTGTGGGTTCCATCAGCAGCTGGCCTTTTACGAGTAACTCCAACAATGCCAAGAATGGAATGTCTCTCAGCATCAGCCCTAGCAAGAACAGACTTAGACTGTGTTGTTTCTTTGACTTCAGCAGCCCTCTTGTTGGCCCTGACTCTTGCTGACTGTATGTGGTGGCACAAAGACTGATCTACTGGGCTGAACTTGATGTCATCTTTGTGAAAATGACTGACACTAGTGGTTTTCTCTGCCAGCAGAAAATACTTTACTCTCTGATATGCCTCAGCTGTAGAAATGGCCATTCTGTTTGAGGTGCTATCTAGGACATTGTTGAGAAGGCTGAAACTTTGCTCAACTTTGGGGCCAGTAAAGAGACTGAGGCATTTTTTCACCTTGTCTGTCATTGCTGGGTATTTCTTGATGACTGTGTTCCAAAATTCATCAAGCTCAAGCTTGAATGAAGCCTCCACATCTGGAAACTCATTGTCAATGTGATTGCTATTCAGTTGTCTGAGAAAGTCATCTGCTTCAGGGAGGTGGATGAGCTTATTAAACTCTGTCATCATAGCTTTGGTTGTGGAATGTTTTCTGGCAATTGGATCCAGGGAAGAAAGGGCTATGATCAATTTGTTTTCCAAAGGCAACTTTGATTTCATGTAAATCCCAGTGCAGACAAAGGCTTTGTTGACTTTCTCTAACATTGACTTTCTATCTGAGTCTGGCATGTCTTTCAATAGAGAGCTGCTCTCACTTCCCACTGTCATCTGCTTGGAAGGAAGGTAATGGTCCTTGTTTTCCTGATCTATTGACTTAACAGAGGATCTTGGAGCATTCAGGACTACCCCTCATCTTCTGGCAGGAAAGTTGTACACCTAGCCTTCTCGGACAAGGGCAAAAAATCTCGGATGTCCCGTGCACAAGTTGCGCACGATAAAAATCCCTTGGTGGTGTAAAATCGATAAGAGTAGGCTTCGGCCGCCACCACCCGGGCAAAATTCAAAATTTCCCTCCAACTGAAAATGTTTGGTGTGTCCCGCATGCTCATATGACCTTATGCAGATGCGAGCGCCGTAAATCACTTATAAAAAAAAAATGACTCTGAATTACTGTGTTAGGGGGCGGCCATCTTTAAACAAGTCTGGCAACACAGCAAATACAGTATTGGGGTAAAACATTTACAAAATGTGAAACCTTTGGAATAAAACATCCACGACAACATATAAATATAAAGATAGGAAAAAAATCCAGATTTTACAAGATAAAGCTATATTTCTTTTTATAATTTTTTTTTTCAAAGTAGCCCCGGTTTACGGTACGGGTTGTGTACACTTGTTTCGCAGATTGTTGGTTCGTCGACTTGGGTTGATGTTTGCTCGTTTAACTGGTTCTCTGTCCTTTGCGAGGCTGATTGGCGTATAAAACCACGGTTGCACCAGTACGTTTGGCCATTGCTCGTCCGATCAACAAATGATCGATGTGTGTTGCCATTTACGGTGATTTGGGCTGGTTGCCGGTCATCCCCTTTGGACAGCTGTATGTGGACTTGGTCACCTGTTTTCACTAGTGGCAGCACTTGTGCAGTTCAGTCGTGGAACTTCTTCTGCATGTCCTGGTGGTACTAACATCTAAAATAAAAATTGCTGTAGCCGACAGGCTTTGGCTTGAGTTGTTGACTGGTGGCTGGCAACACCGAACGGAGTTGTCGCCCCATGAGGAGTTGAGCAGGTTAGGCCGTGCCATCCACTGGAGTTGTGCCGTATTCCAGGGTGCCGAGAAAAGCACTCCAACTTTCGGCTTTGGCTTTCAGGATGCACTTGACGGTCTGGACAGTCGATAGCCAGGGCTTGATTTGATGTGTTTGAAGTCCCAGGCAGTTGCAAAGGCTTTGAAAGTCTCTGCAGCAAACTGTGGACTGCTGTCACTCATTACTGTTTCTGGAATTCCGTGACAAGCAAAGTGTGCCGACAGCTTTCGAATGACTTTATGGTCTCCATTCGAGCTAGCTCTTCCTTCAGGTGGTCCTTGATTGCATGTGGTATACAGCGTGCAGGGTGGACCACTAGTGTTGCGCCTGGTTTGAGGTGCAGGGTCACTTCTCCTTCCAGCTTTCGAAGAGGACAGAACAGCTCTCTATATTTGTTTAGGACACTGGTTTTTGTTATTGGGGTCACTGGGTTGGAAATGGAGAGAATCAGCTTTATAGTGTTGAGCCAGGTGCAAGCTTGTAGTCCAAGGATGGGTTGTGAGCTTGTAAACGGTGTTGATGGTTTAGCTATTGGAAAATCCTGCTATATTCTTGTCCTTTGTACTTCATGTCTAATCTGATGTTACCTGCCAGGTCCAGTGGCAGACCTGTATATCCAATGAGCTTGTGTTTAGAGGGTTGCAGAGGTGAGGGTTTGACATTTGCTATTAAACTCCCAAGGGAATGATGTTGGCTTATGCTCCAGTGTTTATTTTTTTAATCTAAGGGTGTTACCGGTACTGGCCCAGATGTCCACATAGGCAGCATTTGGTTGACCTTTGCCACCGGTGATGGCTGCAATGAAGAGAGTGTCGTCATTTGTTCTTCATCCTCCACAATGTGGACAGCTTTCTTTTGTTTAGGTTGTCAAGGTGTTAGAAAATTCTGGCCCTTTAGTGTTGTGGGTGACAGCCTTGGCCAATGGGAGAATTTTTAAACAATCATTGTTTGGAACTAGATCTAGAAACAATTTGCACAGTGGGTACGTGGCATGATATGTATGTTGTGATGCATGATCAGGATCAAAAGCATGTGACATACTCTGTGGTTTCAAGAGTTTAAAAAATTTTTTGCAAGCAGTAACTCCCCCCCCCCCTCCCCTTATTTCTTAACTTGACAGAGATGAGCCTGCCAAAACCTCTTTTTTTCATCACGCATGTATATTACATTTATACCTGACTACAACCCCTGTCCTTGACATTCCAGACAAAAAGACAGCCCATGGCCACATTGCAAATTTTTAAGCCGAATTACTAATGTTTTATTTGTTGATTACTAAAACATGCAGGTGGGTGGGCAGCCCTGTTTAGAGGGGCCGCCGATTATAACAGGACCGACCTAATGTCCCTGTCCTAGCAGAACCACGTTATAGCTGGGGATCACTTTTATAAACACGGAAACTAATGATTGATCAAGGATTTCACTCCCAATTTATCATTTATTTCTACTTTTTCTTTCTAGTCTAGTGATATTTTTTTCTCGCCCTTTTTTTCTATCATCTCAGTCTCATGGAGGTTGATAAGACATAATTCGAGATGCACATATAGGCCTATTCATTTTCTACATAGTCTACAGCATGGTCTGTGCGCTATGCAATTATTCATTATTGAACAGTTACCACATTTAGAAAAAGAAGCACACATAGATCTGCGGTATATCTATTATCTGCGTTTTCGCCGCTGTCATTTTTGCATTTTTCAACAAGAAAAGGCTACTCCATAACATATGTTAGACATGTATTTTGATACTTTAAGATGTCCATGTAGTTATTTTCTTTCGAAGAATGTAGGTACATTACATACTATACTATATTGCTGTTTGTCTTTTGTTTTTCTCTTTGTTGGTGTGTTAATTTTTTCTTTTTATTGTTCTGATGTGTTGTTTTATATTTTTTTGTGTTTATATAGGGTAATGTCTTTTCATTTGATGTTGTTCCTACATTTTTAAAAATATAGCTCTAAATGTGTTACTACTGTTACGCTAGAGCATGTCTCCACCGAAAACGAATACTGACACTGGCAGGCCCTTGTGTGTGATTCCATAATTTACATGTAATATCCTGCACTTTTTCTTGAATTACACATGTTTAGGGTTAAAACGGCTAATCTTTGGAAATGTGGACACACGCCCTTATTTGTTAATTTTTGTGGTTGTTTATGTGCTGTTATAATTTTGATTTCATTCTGTTGTGAAACCTTCATTTTTCACGTTTTTACACTCTGTGTGGCTGCAAATGATATTCTGGATGCCTAAAACAGAATATATTGAAATTTCTTGTGCTTAAGATTAAGTTACCTCTATCAACATATTGCTATATATGCCGCCATGGAGAGTTGAAAGCTTGAAAATTAAAGGCAACTTTTATGGCAACTATTGCAATTTTTTGTGGCAACTTTTGGACGAAAAAATGGCAACAAACGCAGATGCTAGGTATATCTATCCCCTTGTGCCAACTTCTCATTCAATTATTCATTCGCCTAACAAGTCTCACCATCCAACGGTGAGATAATGTGATCATGTGCTAAACCATGCAAGGCCATCCTATGTCACTGACTGCATTTGCATCAACTCTTGGAAGTGGCAGTGTCTGAAATTTCAATTTGTTTTCTATACAGGATTAATGTTTTGCCAATAATTGTATTAGCATTTAGCTTCCCATCTTTTCATGATATTATTTTCCTCTGCTTGTTAACTTTTTTTCCCCATAAAAACATAAAAATGCAGATAAAATAATTTTATGTTTATCTACTACTTTAGTCCGAGTCAAAGGGAGTTACTGTTCTTGTTTCCACGGCCATAGCTCACATTGAAAAAGCCTGACAATGCAAAAGAAGCTAACACAAGAGCAAACTAGCCGTATGGGAAAATATGAAATCATTGGGAAGCTAAAGGTTACTACTAACGGCTTGGTGCAGGTGTGCATACTTTATAGGCCTACTGCAAAACAAAATACTGTCTGGTTTATGTAAATTACATGTTTCGAGACAAAAATAAAAAGAAAGGCGCTCAAATCAACAAGAATTTTTTATTCTATTTTTTTTCTTCAGTTTTGTGTTTCATATTTGCAACCAACAAAAGCATTATGCTCAAATTCCTAAACTTCTACATGCAATGACAATCTGCATTGCTCTTCTACTGGGATAAAAATATAAAACTAAAGCAAACCTTAAAACAAAACAAAGAGAATATAGAAAGGTATTCATGCATACAAAGAACTTATAGTAGTGAGTCAAACATAACCAACATGCATTAAGTGTGCGAGCATGAATGTACACTGTACACTATACATTGTATTTGCTCTTCAAAGATGGTCAGCTGACAAGATTTTTGGTAAGGACAATATGAGATGAGTAGTTCATATCTGACCATCAGGTACAAATAATAGTGGGGTCTGCTTAAACCGAACAGGACTTACATGAAAACACAAAAACTGAAAGAGAATGGAAGCTTCGATTTTTTTCTTGTTCATTGTCCATGTTAGAAAACTCATTAACGTCTAAAATTTTCTTATTTCTAAACCGAAAAATAAAGAATTTCCAGGGAAAGATCTATGTCTTCCAAATTTTCACTGCCTTCCCTCTAGTATTGCAATTCATCAAGTTTTACGCGCTTCAAGATAGGCACGACAGAGGAAAGAGACATGAGAACACATTGTCAGTTGTGGGCCAGACACAGACATCGCCAGTGTACTGTTTGCCTATGTTTATCACAAACGTCTACAAGCCTGTACATTGTGATATAGAGATGCAAGGATAGCGAAAGCACTATGTTGCACAACTTTTGGTTGGTCATGACCTATTGTCCTTCCAAGCTAGTTCACATATAGATTTAGGCCCTGCACATGAGCACACGACATGTTTCATAATGTCACTGGCTTTAGGCGTTCTCATTTCTCTATCCTAGCATCACAGTACAGTGTGCAACACTCTTTGCTCTTTTGTCTGTCCTGGGTGACTGCTCCGCAGATGAAACTTAAACAGCCCGACAACGTCAAAGAGAAAGCACGATGCATACAGCTTGAGGCTTAATTTACTTAAATTGCAGACAGAAAGAGGTAGATGAAGAAAAATTCTCAAAAAAAGACATTTGCAGCAAGCATGGCATTCCCAACCCTATCTTATCGAAAATCAGTTACTGACAAATCTCTCTACACCATAAACACTAAGCATCAAACCTAAGAAAATTCAGCTGTCCATTGGATTTCGGTAGAAGTATAAGCAAATTTTATGCCACTGTAGTTGATGAGTAAAGAAGCACCGTAGGATCTAGTGAAGTTAAAACAGATCATCAAGCATTATACCGATCGACTTTGGTTGCTGGCACTGTACTGTAATTTGAAAGACATAACTCAAGATTTTAGATCAAATACAGGTAAGCAAGCATCGAAAGGCCATAGATATATCTATAAAAGTTGGAAATAGCCCTCTGAAGAAATAACCAACAAATACATTGTAAATGTATTCAACAGTAGGTATACAGTGCACAGTTTATAGATAAGCCATAAGCTTCTACCATCTCCGTGTAAAGCGGATATGATTGATCTGACAGGTCGTCTTAGAGGTGGTATCTTTTCAAAATTATTACGTTCTTAAATTTATCTGGACTACGATTCACAGCTTGACATAGTGACTTATCATTGGATCCATGAATCTTTTAGAAATTGTTACGGCCTTATGTGTCTTTTGCGAAACATAAGTATCTCAATACAGTCGAGCCTGCTCTTGCAAACACGTAGCACAAACAATTATTTTCTACTTCCCGCATGGTGTTTTTCTATGATATAATAATAGCCTTGTTCAAGGCGATCACTTCTCCTCAACAATGGGTGGTCATCTAAGACAGGTCCGACTGTACAGTCAAACCCCATAAGACACTCCCATCCCCCACCCGTTGTTGTACCGCCAGCCCCGCTTCCCACCAGGTTTTGCCAATGTATGAAAAGGAAGGCCTCTATAGTATAATATATAAACATAGTACTTGGGTCTTCACATCGCCATCTATGAACTGTCAATTGTACGGTCCGTATCAAACTAATATAATGTAAATTTGCTCGCGACATACCGCAGGCGAACTGGCCACCAGAGCCACACGACACACACAGTAGGCCTACATGGCATCCAAAGGTGGCTGTTTCATGATGTTTTTCCCATGCATGTCTCTGCAAATTCTATTTAATTTTCTAGTGCTCATCGTCAATTTGTTCCTGATTATAGTGGAAATGCTATTATTTTTAGGCTTCAACAAATATTTTAAAAAGAAATTGGAATTAAATTTTAAAGTTGCCTGGAGAAACTTCAAAGGAACTGGCCACCTTGGCCTGATGTCAAAATATCTGGCGTTGCCAGACATCAACCCGATAACCAAAAGGTTGGCAGGCACCTGTGAACCTTTTATATATACTGAGGACTCACATTCAAGTCAAAACGAAAGTAATAAAAGGTTACAGTAGGTGGGTGGTCCGAAGACTGACGAGTATCCTGTTAAAAAAAAAAAGAAGAAAAATCTGTATGTCTACAGGGTTCTTGACACATAGCTTCTGCTGATCCAGTTGACATTTTCAATTTGAATTTACCTAAAGTTCAGCTGTTGCAGCACATGTATTGGTTGCTACCTGTTTTTTTTCCCTGAGCATGTGCGCATGTTTATTGTGCAAGACAGAAAAATGAATTAAGACTGGCCACAGTTTGTCCTCTTATAGTTTCTACCAGTCAACCACTAGTTAAGATGGCACTCAGTGCTACCAGTACCCTATTATACCGCCAGCTTCATGCTTGTCCCAAGGTAGGCGACATAACAGGGTTTGACTGAATTCTCTGCATTGGTGACTATTCTGAGTATTCATGCATGTATTATTATTATAATATATTTTATATATATATATAAAACACAAAAACTATTCTTTGATAGTTTACGTTTAAAACAAGCACAAGCAGTCAAAGTCATCTGTGCTATGGAAAAGCAAGAAGAGAGGATAAACGGCTGATGGAAGAAAGCAAAGAAGGTGTTAACTTCTTAAACCGTCCATTGCAAGATTAAAATGAATGGAAAAATGCCATACAAATCACAACAAGCCCCCCCCCCCTTGCCAGATTGTGACAGAAACTATCAACTATCCGGAAACGAAAAAGAAAAAAAAATTGAAAAAATGAATTTCATTTTCAAATACTTTAGGTAATGCAGATATATTCACTTTCATAAATAACTCTCCTCCAATCAAGCCAATGTGCATCGTTTGTAAACAATCATAAATTAACTTCAGCTAATATACACATACATCACATGAAACAATTCTGAAGCAATACCAAAGACAAGCAGTCTTCTCAAAAACAGAATCAAATCAGTTCTTAAGGGGAGACGTACACTCCCGGAAAAATTTTCTAAACGAACGACTTTTATTCAATTTCATGTAATTGTGCAAGAAGTTCATAGGTAAATAGGATGTACTAAGGGTGAATTTGTTGAATTTTTCTGAAAAATGGGTCTCTGTGGCGGCCATCTTGGATGTTCAAACCAGTTTCTTAGTGCAGAAGAACTTCGTCGTAAATATTGAATTATCAGCCTGAAATTTGGCACACAAGTACAAACCCATATGAACTGGGGATCCATGTAAGGATTTTGACCTATCTTTAAAACTAAAAAAGTGAGCCCAAAGTCATTGGACCCCCTAAAGTCAGTTGACGAAAGTTTGGGATACATATTACACAAAAATTGAATATTTCCTCAAGTTACCAATATTTCCCAATTCCCTTTGATAGATCTTCAGAATCGATCTTAAAGCACCTGTACACTAAATTTGAAGCTTCTAGCTTCTGTAGTTTTTGAAAACTCCTAACACCCAGGAGGTCACATATGTCAAAAAGTAGATTTTGAGAAAAACAGAAAAAACAGGGATTTTTTAACTGATTTTTAAAAGTAATTTGCACTTTTCAAATGCCTTTTTAGGTCATTTAGGGTGTTTTTTCAACAGTTTCTTTATTTTGACTCGATAGAACAGATGTCAAAGGATGTTTTTCCGCAAAAAACAAAAGTTGGATAGTTTGAAAAATTGTATCGATATTGCCTTGGATCGCCGACCCGGGTCTTCCCTTTAAGAGTAGTTTCAGTCAGTCCATTACGTGTAACTGAATATAATATAATAATATATAATGCCCCTGGCTCACATTTTATAAATTATACATGACACTTGATGAGATTCTCAACCTTTAACAGGCAAAAGATTCTTTAACATCATTCTGGAACCTCTGAATTATTATACAATCTTAAACCTAATCATACACAGTTTGAACTAATCCAAAGGCAGGGAAGTAAACCATCAAATAAAATAAACCAGTATAGTAATAGTATATTTCAACAAAAGCAAGTCCTGGTCAACTACTCCTAAATGTTGCCTTTCACTTATAATACTACGTGTGTTTTTCTTTGCAGTATTTCCCATCTATTTGTAAAGCTACATAGGCCTACTTACCATTTTGAAACAAGGTAGGCCCTTTAATGCTTTGTGATGTACAACTTTTCAGTTAAAATAGATATATAAATTACATTATATCATATTAGTGTCTGTAATATTTTAGTTATTGCGTACGTCTTTGTATATATATCAGATAGATTTGCCCCAGTGACCTTGAGTGAATATCACCTAAAACAGTGAAATATAATATGCTGTAATATTAATTATAATACATCCGATGATAAATTAAAGCTTTAAATTTCTCAGATTTAAACTCTTACCTACCACAAAACTTCATAGTGAAGCTAAACAACTTGACATAAATCCTGCTTTGGCAACTAAAAAAAAAAAAAAAGAAAAGAAACAGCACACACAGGCAACATCACTGAGAAGAGCCATAAAGTAGGCCTATAGATGGGTTTACAGTAAATAAAGAGACTCAAAATAATATACATAATATATATGTGTTCTTCATAAAGACCCTGTGAGCTATTCCTGTGAAAGCTAAGGCAAAACATTCAAATCTCATCTCCCAAGCAGGTTTCCGTGCGCAGCATACAGAACCAAAGAGATTTCATCATTTGGAGCAATCACATTCACAAGGTACACGGAATAATATATGATTTGTAATCTTATTTACTTAATTGCTCATTCCAAATCTGCAGTGGGGCAAAAAGTATAATGGGAACATCATGGCGTGCACAGAAACAAGCAGGGACATTTAGTCGAACCAGCACTATCTTGGGAGTTTGGGATGTGAGAGCATGACTTGGCAAAATGGACCACTAAACTATAAGTCCGAAAGATTCTTGCACTTGATATCAACACAAAAGTAGTAATCTTACTTCAAATCTCAAGCTTCCACATATCAGTCAGTACTTTAACCAACAGCATAACTGAAAACAAACCAGTAAGAGAGACAAAGTAAAATGGAAACTATTTACGCTAGGAAATAATCTTTAACTTTAATTTTAAGAAACAAAATGGTGGAGCGCTACATCTTCCCCATATTCCTTATGGCGCTGAGACCTGGACTACAAAAAAGAAAGAAGAAAATAAAATAGCTGTGTTTGAGATGTGGTGTTACCATAGAACGGCCAAAATTAGCTGGAAAGCAAAAAAGACTAACAAAGAGATGTGTCAGATTCTCTACGCAAGACAAACCCTGCTTGACAAAATAGAAGGTAGAAAAATATACTTTGGTCACTTAATGACACCAGACAATTGTGAATGAGGTGCTTGAAGGAAAGAAGTGGGGCAGGAGAGCCAGGGGTAGACAAAGAGTAACATGGATGGACATTAAGATCGACTGGCCTGGGTGTACCAGAATGTGCAACGGTAGCTCGCGACCTGAAGGCTGGAGGGTCATTACACATATCAACCTCTGATTCAGAGATGACACCTCCAGGTATCCAGGTAGCAAAATGGAAAAACAGGTAAATGTGGAACAAAATTGTGTTGTGGGTAGAGGAATAAATGGACACATGACGGGGGTGGGGAGTTATGGTGTCGACAAAGCTCGATTACTCTATGAGTCTGCTTATATGTCACACTTTGACATTTTCACCTTGTCCACTAGACCACCACAAATAACTCAGATTACTCAGAGCAGAGACATTTGTCATACAGGCCTGCATGAACTGTGATGAACATGTACTGTGCATGGACGAGGGGCCAAATTGAGGAGGCCCCTCCTTTCAGTAAGAGAAAAACTGTAGAGGAAAAAAAATGGCTTGCCCATTCAACACACTAAAGAAGACATTTTCCTGTTTCCAGCTATAAGAATTTGGAAATAAACTTGTATCCATGTATCTTCCTTCTCTAAAAAAAAGAGGTTATCGATAATGATTTGTGGAAAGGAAACAAGGAGCAGCGCCTTCTCACCTCATACATCATGTAGTAAAAGCAAAGATATTCCAGTGATAGAGTACATGTAGCACAAGAGACCATATATTTTCACAGCATTTGTCAGAGTTAAAAGAAGCACTTGAACAAAATATCCATTATTTAGAGCAGGGAACAAGTCCTCAGCCATACATGTGTATCCAATGACAGGGTTAAAGTAAAAGTAGTAAAATGATTCAGATAACCAAAATGCTCCCAGACTAACCAGTCCTGCAAGCCTACAACACAAGACACTGGCTGGAGAAACTAAGGGAGACCATACGTCACTTGATATACTAAGGACACCATCAGTAAAGAGCCCACAACCTCATCTCCCTCCAAACCTCAAATCACAGCTGACGGACGATTGTTTCTCCCTGTTGTACCCACCAGTACCAAGGAAAGGCAAAAGTAAAGCGAGTAAAGCAGAGAAAGAATGAGTCAGATGGACAGAAACAGGGAAAAATGAAGTAGGACCTATCACTACCAGTGGCACCCTCTAGCTACCTGCATCTTTAGCAGGCGATTCTACAGGGCCAAGAATAATTGCTCACACGAATGGCAATGTAAGGAGTAGGTCAAAGTTAAATGTTACGTTGTTTAACCAGTTAGGGAACAAAGTAAGACTAACAGCATAGAGTTACCAAGACACTGGAGAAAACCATACAACGTTTGTGAACTACTTACCTGAAAATCTTAAATTGTATTGTAACGTAATTTTTCTCTAGAGATCTAGATATCTAACCTATGAAACCAATGCACACTGGTGTAAAGCCAATTCTTCATTGTGTACTTCCCACAAAAAAAAAAGGTTGAGTATTCCAAGCCATAGTTCCAGCAAAACGTAGAACATAGGCCTATATATTGCACATTTCATAAACTTATTGATTTTATTTCTCTTTATAAAGTGATCCTTCTTCCCACCTAAGCCAAAATTATTACAGTCATCAAGTAAAGATACCATATCATTACATAATATAGAATGCATGTTGGATAAGACGCAGGTAGACTTGCGAGCCAGAATTTTAGTATAAATCATAGATCTACTATTTACTGTGTTCATCGGGCAAGCTTTGTTAGTCATAGTGAATTTTTCATTAATAACCACACTGCAAAACAAAACAAAACAAAAATCAGTTTTTTTTTACTAACAGTCTATATCTACAGTGCAACAACAAGCAGCCATTGGGGTTTTTGGGTCAAATTTTTTATGTCACTGAGTGATAAGATGCAAGACCACTTTGGGCATAATTAATATGATTATGATATGACGAACTGAAATATAATTATACAGACTATTCTACAACTAATGCATATGCAGTCCTCCGAGTATTCAATCAAGGAATGTGCAACGGCAGCTTGTGACCGTGAAAGATGGAGGGTCATTACATGTCAACCCTTGAGTCAGAGATGACACCTCCAGAGAGAGAATGAATTATGGAAACAAATTCATCGTACATTACATAAAGGCATTCATATTTAAAAGGAAGTAGCATTTATGAGGGCATGTACATAGATTCGTTAAAATCTTTTTAAAAAATGTGTTTTCACACCCCCATCAACACAATTTAAATCACTTTTACGTGGGCTTCTGAAACTGTCAGTCAGCAGACCCAACCTGAGCTAAGAAGGATACAGCATCCCAGTAGGAAGATCAAGATACTTGACAAAATTTTTCCCCACTCAAGAACTGGATTTAGGTCTTCCAATGCGTGATAGCAATTAAAGCACCACAGTGACAGACAAAAATAAAAAGTGCAGCCTAGATAGACCTAATCAAGACACTTCAGGATATGAAAGTATTGTCACAATTAGCGGCACAGCTTTATTAATGCAGCCATAAAAAAAATTGCAGCATGGGTGTGCAAGCCATTCATTAAGTTATACAAATCATTCCTTTTTCACAGAGCCTCTACCAAAAAAACCCAACCAACACCCCCCCCCCAAAAAAACAACACAACAACAACCAAACAAACAAATCACTACAAAAAAAGCACAACAGGGATTTGGATAAAGGTATTTTTTAACTCTAATTTTCAAAGCACTTATTGCCAAATGATCATGTTGTTGAGAGAAATTTATGTGATCAAAACCTTCACAAAAAATACTATAAATACGTATACACACGGGATACTTGGATCTGCTATTGATTATGATGGCAACTTGGATTTTATGAGTGTATGCACTAACATTACATCCTTCCTCAGTCTTTTGGTTCTAGTTCTAATTCTAGTGTGTAGAACTACTGAATCTCTTTTATTCTTCCACAAAGTATGAAAACAAGAAAGTGAAATATGTGTATTCTTCGGTGGTATGGCCAGAGGCCAGTCCATGTTAATCACCAATCTCAGAGATAGCCAATAAGGCAATCGAGGTATTTATCAAGGCTCAACACAAAAATACATCCACTGACATTTGACAGCTCTTCTGCCAACGACAAAATATATTTATACATTTGCTTAATACTTCCTTCGTACACAGACGTGGCAGAATGTGGCTCCCCTTGAGAGAAAGCTCTATGGCAGTCTCTCAGAGTTGAAGCGAACTGCACAGTTTGTGGGCGACATCGGACTGACTGTCTAGCTGCTGTCATTGAGAACGAGGAAGAAGAAGAAGCTTAATACTTGACACCGTTCTGTGACAAACAGATTTAGGCTACTGGCACTGTTCCCTCTCTCCAAGTCACATGTTACCACGGCAACCAAACAGCCATTGTAGCCTAGTGCGACACAGATCACAAGGTGTGGAGTGTAGAGACGTATTGATGTTAAACCTTTTACTTTTACAATTAGAATTAGCGTTAAAACTCAAGACAAAAAAAAGTCCCAAATGTGTATGATAAATTCTGCTGCTCACGCTATTTACAGTACCAGTGCTCTTGAATTATATGCAACCAGTTTTTCCTCTCATCTAAACTATTCAAAAAGAGGGGTCATAATAGTTATACTGATACCGACAGTTTTATAGATCTATGCACGCTCAGTAAAAGATGTGCCTTATAAATTTTGATGTTATTGCCTGAAGTGCAACGGAAGAAAGCAAATATGCCAGAATATTCCCTTATCCCAATGACTAACCTGAATTGACTCCGATTCACGAAAAAAAAAAACCCAACAACTTTTTGTCAACCACTCGCCGAATAATTGAATTTGAAATTCAGACCAGTGCTAAAGAGAGACCCAGCTTAATAATTCAAATATAATGAAATGGCATCCTCACTTTCAAATTGAAACAAAGACAAATATAGAAAACACAATCAGCTGAGAATTGAGGCACTGAAAATGTAAATGACTGCTTTATATCAGCTAATCCAGAATAATAAAATATATGAAGCAGGAACAAATTGGAACAATTTTTTTTCTTCTGGTATGTCATACTCAATATTCCATAAATATCATTCAGTAGCCATTGAAAGACGAAAACATCACTAAAAATAGTTTTAATGGGCAACAGTGCAACCTGAATGTACACTGGTGTGCTTTTGATACCAACAAAATGCAAGCTATTCGTTCACTGAGACTGTGAGCATAAAAACAACCAGTTCCCTGGCAAGAAACCGTTAAAAAAGTTTTGAGCTATTTGATTTGATCAGCCAAGATTGAGCAAGCAAAACGAGTCATTGTGGCAACAACCCAGCTAACAAAGATAAACCAATAAATACATTGTGCAGGAGCTGCACATAGACGTTCTCTGGGAATTACTGCTCTCACACAAACTTTTAAAATCCATCATTTTGAGGGAAGGGCAGCAAATTATCTATTCAAATTTAAAAAAAAAAAGAAACGTTACTGGCGACTTGAAGAACCCATCTGTTCATTTCTTGGTTCATAATGCAGCTGCAGGAGTGTTCTGTAGTGAATTCGATATCAGATATAAGTCAATTGTATCTCAATATACAAAACTTTGCTTCCCTTCACTTGACTTGATATAGGACAAACTCAAAATCTTTAACTTTAACCCAAGCTGTATTGCAAGGTCCATTCACAGCAATACCAGGATTTGAAGTATCACCAGTATCTCTACAACATTCATAAATACTGGTTTTAAAAAGAGAAATTCTGACTCCAGCCCACAAGGTTAATTACCCTTTACTATGGAAGCCATTAAGTACAGTCTCCATGCAAGCTTTTGATCAAATTCCGGTACTCAGAAGTTAATTCCACTCATCCGAAAATAAGGACTCAATTTAAGATATATTCTGAACGAAATGACATCCAAGGTGCAGAAACGACTTATGTTGTTTTTTTGTATTTTTGTAGTTTTTTGTTGTTGATTTTTTTATTTAAAAAAAAAAAAAAAATTTTTTTGGGGGGGGGGGGGGGGGTTGTTTGTGTGAATTAAAAACCCCTATTGAACCAAGATCAATTAATTATCCAAAAAAAACAAAAAACAATCCGACTCCTTTCCCCGAGAATGCTAAAACATGTACGGTGCATAGACTTGAGAGCCAAAATTTTGGTACAAATCATGTTCATCGAGTAAAATGCACCAACTTCTTCATGGCAAGCACCATCATCTTTAATTGAAAAACACACTTCAAAACAAACCAAATCAAATTTTAAAAAACAAAACCTGCAATTCACCAACAGTCTCAGATGTAGGGCATAAATAAACAAAATATTTAACACAGGGATTTTTTGTGTCTAATTTCTTATCTCAAGGATAAGATGCAAGGTGATTTAGAAGCCCTGATGTTTAGGCAAAATTTTGCATCCTATAGGCGTGACATACAGTAAATCTCAAGTCCAAAGAGGTTTTCTTATACACAAAAGATTTAGTCTAAAATTCTGGATTGAGACAGTTAAACTCAAATAAATCTGAATAATTTGATATATATGAATTTGTCTTTACGACTCAAACCACGTTCCACCTTTTAGTACAAAATATTGCCAAAAATAAACAAGCAGAAGACAGTCTCCAAACTATTTATTATTATAGAGAGAAACCTGAGACAAGTGACCAGTGGTCAGTGAACAACAAAGCCAAACATTTTCTACACAGAGTTACTCAAAACATGCATAATAACAGGATCACCAAGAGCTGCTTCTAATTAATGAATGGAATCAATGAAGTGGGGCTGCTGCATTATTCACCAAAAAAACAAAGAGAATAAATCTGCATATAGTTTGAATGTTCAAAAGCACTGCAAACAAGGAACACTGACAAACTTTGTCACTAATCCTCCACAAGAACAAAATGTCGATGTGCGTATTCCTATCTAATTTCACAGAGCTCAATCGGGCATTGCGTCCTTGGGAAAACATACAAATATACAAAATATATTCATATATATATGTGTCACGGCGCAGTGGAATCAGGTGCTCGTCAATTTTTGGGAATGTGGAGTTATTGGTATCATCTGCAAGTTGATTTACTAGCCTTTCTTTCAATGAAATATATTATATCCGTGTATCTTGAATAGAACTCAAGATATCTGCAATGGAAGGAAGTGAGGTCGCCAGGTTTCAGTGGTGAAATTAGTGGGAAAATCGCTGCCAAAGTTTTATAATCCCAATTGCTAAAGAGTCCTTGAAAACAGAGTGTCTTTAATCAAAGTTTTTCAGTAAAAGTAACATGGAAATGTGTTTTTATGTAAGGACACACAAAAGAGGATGAGCCAAAAACAAAAAAATCAATTAAAATTTCCAAACAGGAGGAAAAATGCCTGTTTCTCCGATTTCTATATTTTGACGAGCACCTGATTTCACCACGTGGCCTCACATATCTTTTCTTTATTATTACTCTAACCGGTTGCCTGTTGGGAAGCTTCATCAACTTTGAGGTACACCTGGAGAAGAACGTTCTCTCAAATATGATGCTTTATGAACTTAACATTCTGTTTCACATTCACACTTTATAAAGTGGAATAAAAGCTTATAAATATGAGCCTTTTGTCATTGAAGAATCTTACTATTTTAAATATATATCAAAAGCACAGATAAATTAAAATTAATACCTACAAAGCACTGAATGTAAACAACAAAGGTAACAGGAGAAAATTAGCAGCAGGAGCCTTTTGCAACATTTACAGTGAAACATGTCACACAATGTGCAAGACGTTTTTCCTTGAGATAATAACTCGCTCACGATATCACAACCTTCACCAAAGGCCAGCAGGCTTTTCCAACATAGGAACAACGAAATGAGTAGGGGGCCTACACACATTGGTACAAAATCAATCTATCACAAGAAGACTCGGAACAATACAGCAGAGAAGATGTGCAGATAGATAAAAAGAAAGCCAAAGAAAGAGGTTGACACCATAATGCCTGAGGAAAGAAACAGAAAAAAAAGACCAACAAAAAGTGACAGCCAGAGATCAGCTGCCTTGCCTAGCAAAAGTAACCAAGAGCGGTGACAGTGTAAGTCTGGATTTTAAAAGTAAGAACACAACTGACATCAAACTTAAATCCTGATAATAATGGTAAGGAATATTGCAGTTTTTGTACCGGGACTTTTGTTATTCTATATTTTTTTAGATCGAAAGTGACCATTGATGATTTCAGCTCCTCACTCAGCTGGTACTGAAAAACTCTAAGGCCAGAGCCATAAAAATAAATAGAAAACTTGCTAGGTTAACAGGTATTCACAGATATCAACAAAGACCTCAATGCTGTCGTGTATAGTCCATGATGTAGTCAGAGTCGAAATACACCACAGTGATGGTAATGTCATCACGATAGTAGCGCACAAGTTTCTGTGGCAACGTAAGCTGAGCAGACAACTGTCCGTGCTCCAGACCCAATGCATGTCGCATCAAGTGAGTAGCTACATTATCGTCCAGAGCACGCTTTGCCAGATTCTGCTTACGTTTGCGCAGCGATTCGTTAATGGCACCCAGTGGTGTAGCCTCTGCGGGCCTGAAATGTGTTAGCACCTGCTGACCCTCTGTGTGGTGGCCAACAAGAGAAACTACTTTCTCCACGGACAGGCCGTCAGAGTCCCACAGACCGTCCGACGCCAAGATGAGGAATCGGTCTTTCGGAGACAGACGGTAGTGGATCACCTCTGGTTCTGCATCAAGGTACGGAGGAGTTCTGTAGTTGTTAGGGATAGTAATGTTTTTATAACTGGGCAAGAACGGTCCAGAACTCTGCCCCGCCAGATTCTTCAGATGAATGAGATCTTTCTTGCCCCACTTGTAGCGAACATCGCCAAAAGCTCTAAGCGGCATCAGCTCGCCAAAAAGTCTACCTCCTTTGAGGATATTGTGGGATTCATTTGGATGTTTTGCAAACAGTCGCTTCACCTCGCCCGTGTTCTCAGCGTCATGTTTGAGGCTGACTGGGGTGGCATGCCACGTCTCTGATTCTGTTGAATGACTTCCAATAACAGCCTGGCTGTCTCCCACATTAGCAACATACAGGTCAAGCCCATCAATGTAAGCCACACAACCAACAGCTCCTGAGAACGCAATGTTGACCAGATCTGCAGACAGTCCCATATCACCTGGGTGAAAACTTGCCTCAAGTGAAATGTCTTGGTCAAGACGAAGAAATGCATTTACCAGGCTCTCTTCCACCTATACGGAGAAGATAAAAAATACACATTCTAGACAAAGCAGAAAAGGATGAGATGCACTATGTCATATGACCCCCCTCCCCTCACAGAATTAAAAAGGATTTTCTGTCAAACTTATGGAAGAGCCTCCCCATATTATGAGTTTATGCTCTTTTGTTTTTGTTTTTGTACAGTGTTTTACGGCGCTCGCAACTGCATAGGTCATATGAGCGTGTGGGACACACCTAATATTTTCAGTTGGTAGGAAATTTTGAATTTTGCCCGGGTAGCGGCCGAAGCCTATTCTTATCGATTTTAGACCACCAAGGGATCTTTAGCGTGCGCAACTTGCACACGGGCCCTCCGAGATTTTTCGCCCTTGTCCGAGAAGGCTAGGTGTAGATCTTTCCTACCAGAAGATCAGGGGTGTGGCAGAAAGACAGCAGTAAGGAGGAGCCAAGGAGCAGCAGTAGAAAGGCTGCAGAAAGAGTCAGGAGCCCAGAGGAGGGGGCAAAGGAGGTGAGGGGGTGGGGGCAGAAAGTGGAATTGAAAGCAGACAACAGAACATTGCTAGAGAGCAGGAAAGGAGGTGAAAGGAGACAATTTTAGAGAAGAAAATTTTTCGGTCGCTACCCAGATTCGAACCCTGGACCTTTGAATGAGAGGCCAACACCTTAACCTCTAGGCCACGAGAGCCCCTGTTTATGCTCTATTCAATTGAATTTTTACAATCTTAAAAAACACTATAGATTATTTTAAAATGCACGTAATGACTATCTGAGAACATGACAGTGTAGAGGGTTTTTTAAAGTTAACGCATGACTGAAAGTACATCATGTACCACATTCCAAAAAAATACAACACGTAATGAATGATACAGCTGCCGTATATATGTACTTCTGTGGCAATGTACCATACAACTTCAATAAAATCTCTAGTTTGGTTTCAAATGACAAACATTTCCGTTTTGTGGATGACATCGAGGTTGTCAGATATTGAGATGAGTACCATACATAGGGGCTGTGTAAGACTGAGAGACAAACCACTACTCTCGTTAACACAACATTGCAGTACTTATTTCCCTAGTGTTGCCTAGGGTCTATCGAATCATATGTTTACAGTTATGTTAAAAAACAATGTGTATCGTTGATTTCCCACCATCCATTGGAACACTGTACACCAGTGGAAGGGACGGAGTGGGTGTGCCTTGTGTAGGTCTGCCTTGTGTAGGTCATCTTTTCAGTATATCATGTGTCAGAAAACAAACCCACACTGCATGACTAGCTAGACTACCCCAAGTATGCCCACTCTATTGATGAGGAGTAAAATGAATGCCAAATGGCTAGTTATGCGGACCTGTCTTTGCTCAATGAAATACTTGGCTCCACTGGGAGACTTTGATTAAGTTATTATCTGGTTACGGCCAGGGTTGGCGTCTTCAGACCTCATTTGATCCAAATTCGATACCGGCTGAGGCTGGAATTTTCTAACCTCGTTTGATGTAAGGCGTTCTTATAAAGTTAAAAAAAAAAAAAAAAAGAACAGGGATTTTTGTTTCTTTTTGAAGCTGGGGTTTCATTGAATTAGAGCTCACTGTACCCGAGGTCCACTGTACAACTGAATACAGTCATCTCTGAAAGCAACAGATAAAACAGATACCAAAACAAGCCAGGTTAGTGACATACAATCACATCGCAGACAGGATCAGCACCAAAAAGCTTAGGAAAGTCATTACTTACTTTAGTGAGTACGATCTAGGATAAAGTACAGTCGTTTCAAAGAAAACAAAAACACATCCCCCCTCTCACCCCCCCCCCCCCCCCCAAAATGGAAACTATACCAAGATTATTGCTCATAAAGAAGCTTTACATTTAAACTGAATGCCAGTTTAAATTCGATTGCTTTGTACATCAAATCACATAAACAGAAATATAGAGTTGTAAAAGGAAGACCATTTATCCCTTAATTCAGCAGCTCACTCTTACTACAGTTAATAAAGGCAAAGGAGCCTACAATTAGCCAGTAAAATCAAATTAATCAAGAGCCCTGACCGTGCTATCCAGACTGTACATGTCCAGGCAATCATTGATGAAGTTGTGCAAACTCTGCCAGTGGATGGTGGCCAGGTCTGGGCTGACAGGATCCACGCTAGCTGTAGGCAGGTACTCCAACAGCTGGGCTGTGGCACCCATCTCTTCCTGATACAGCTGGTTTAGACGAGATGGGTCAGACATTGACACCGCAATATACTGAAACAGTCTGTCCTTGAGGGCCTGGGCACATGCACAGCCAGCATGTCCATCAAACACACCAAACAAATACTTGTCAGTGCCTGCCAACTTCGCCTCCACATGCCGATCTTCAATGGGTTTGTTTGCCTAGATAGACACAAATACGAGAGAGATGTAAATATGTAGAAGACAAAGTCAAACCAGCAGAAAACAAGCATGCATTATTTAGCATATTTTTAAAGTGAATATAGATGTTGGTAAACAGTAATATGTAGACAAACAGAAGGGAAAAAAAAACAATAACGGACCACAGGCACAGTTCGACGGATGCGTGATTCCCAGCCTCTGTGTTCGACAATCCCTGTTATAAATACTGTATATAAAGCCTTTACGTGCATTGGAAACAGAGAACAATGAAATATTATGTCCACCTAGTTTTCCTTCTGGGTAGGTCTGATAAAATCAAACAAGAGAGAGGAAATCCGCCATCCCACTCCCCTTTCATTAAAAATAACCCCCCCCCCCTCTCAACCCTCCTGCATTTTCTCCAATTTCATTTGCACTCCTCTCAGTCTATTTTTCAATCTTCTTTTATTACTTTTTTTTTCAACAAACTGTCCGATTTACCTGCCTAAGGCGGCCAGGCCCGATGCTTTGTCATAAATTTTGAATCGGCCCCTCACGCTGTGGACGGGCCGTCATAATACTTTCACCTTTGTTATTAATTGCTAGTCCCTCCAGTGAATGTTTACCCAAGTTGACCAATGTGCAGGCTTTTCTAACAATACATTTTCAACAGATGGTGGGGGAAGCATGAATGATCCTTCATAACTTTTATTTAATAAAGCCCCACCCACAACTCATGCACAAATCGTGAGTGAGGTAACTGGTCGTGTATTTCGCTTACCTAATCGGTAACAAAGTAACAATGGACGTTGGCATGAACTTGCAACAGAAGTATCCCTTGTTTTCCTGGTGGTGGCGATTTGTGTGTTCGTTTTACCATGGTACTCGGTCTTCATCGTCTTACTTATATTTAGTTTATTTTACCTCTGCACAAAATCAACAAAAATAAAGCTTACAACCCCCCACCAAAACCCCCCCCCTGTCAAAATAACACCAAAAAAACTCCTTGTACACCACCCAACCCCCTTTTTCAAAAGAAAATAGTTTTTTAAAATCCTTTTGATTTAAAGCCCTTCTACTAGGGCAGTCTAAGGTCTGAGAACAAACCCGGTTTGGACCATGGAAGAGATAAAATTTGCTTTACTCATTTTGACCAGTTCTGCCTAAGACGGCCATCTAGGTGTTTTAAATATATATATATATACGGCCACTTTTCCCCTTGACAATGGGTGGCCCGTTTTACACAGGTTTGACTGTACACACAATTGCTCAGTTGCATGCATATTGCCTGCCTAGTATATCAAAATTTGAATTTCTGTGCACGAAATTGCTTGTGTAAAGACTCAATCGGCGAGAATAGCCAAAATTTATAAAGAGCTCGTCCTCTAACCCAGAGTGATCGGCCTGAGCTGATGCATTGAAAGCACACACCTGGTGAGAATAGCCAGAAGATCAGAAGATTTGTCTTCTCACCCAGGGTGAGAGGCCTACAACTGCGCTATTCTCACAGGTGAGAATAGAGGTGGCCTTTGACTTTTGTCACTCATCCTTTCAATTTCCTAATTTTCTTCTTTTTTCATTTCTTTCCATCTGTCTCAGCATTGTAAGATTTTCTCTTCTCTTCTGCTTGTGCTGCCCAAATCAACATGTCCTTGAAGACCTGGTCACTGACAAGAGATCATGGCATAAATAAGAGTATGAGGATCAAATCAAGGCTGGTCATAGAAATTAGGAGGGAGATTATTAACTTGAACACTCATAAAGTGAAAGATGATAAAGGTGGGTTGTATTTGTTGAAGCAGAAAATAGTTGGTTCCTGTGTGGGTGAAATCTTAATTAAGTCTTTATACACCTGGAACGTTGTAATCCCTCTTGAACCAGCTAGGTCCCCGACCTGACAAGCAGGTTTACACAGCCCACCTCCAAAATAACAGTAACAGCCATCATAAACAGAATGACCAAAACATAAATTTCCTCACCTGCAATTGATTGCACTGAATTTCCCTCACAATGCCGCGAGTTGTTCCCTGTGAACTCTGTTCATTCATTCGAAGAATTGAAGTGACCATCTGTGGTGTCAGTCGTGGTGACTCCACAGGGTCGGGTCCTTGTGCCAGTCTAAGTTTATGAAACAATTGCATGAATGAGTGGCACCTCCCATGCCCTGGGATTGACTGAAGACCCACAGGCAGATCATTCTCCCGTGAATCTTGTCTCAACAAATTTGATCGGCGCAGGTGTTTGACAGAGGAAGAACTGATGGCTCGCTTTGCAGAATTAAGCATCATTATTACACACAGAAAGAAATGTGCCAGGAGGTCGAGTATGAGAGTATTTGAACTACATCTTTCCTTTCTATGCGATGATTAGCCTATTTTAACTTTAACAAAACAAATGACAAATCTTCAGCCTCAGAACCACAGCAGTTGCACTCACTATCACTAGTTCTAGATCAAGATTCTACATCGCTCAAGGCTATCACTGGACAATCACATAGTCAAGCTGAACACGGACATTACTTACACACAATAATCGACCGTGTAAGACTGTATTCGTAAATATTATATATTCTCGTAGTTTATTTTAGGCAAGTATTAACTCATCCGATCTGGAAAAAATTCCGACTACGATTTCAATTTTTTTTTCACGCTTTGGCGATACTTTATTTATTCCATAGGTTTCTGTATCAAAGGCTTCTGTGTACAACTTATTATTTATTCCTTAAGAGAAATAAATATATTGATAGATTAGGTATATATAAGTTAAAGATCGAGGACCAAAACTGGGTTTAGGTAGGCCGAGAGAATAAGGAAAAAAACAACCAAAGCCAAAGATACAGAATCAAACGAAGCCAACAAATGATAAAAATGATAATAAAGCGTCTGAGATTTACTTAGGACTATTGATACACACACACACACACACACACACACACACACACACACACAAACACACACACACACACACACACACACACAAACACACACACACACACACACACACACACACACACTGAAACGCGAAACAGTCGCGGCGTCGCGGACACTGACGAATTGTTGTGGTAACATCATGAGGTAGTCTATACTAAGATCGTTCTTGAGTATCGAGATATCGCAAAAGGAGGGCAAATCCTAGAGTATCGTTGGGTTGACCTTAGACAATGATAGTACATAACAAGATGGGCCACTTCTCTCTTTGAGCCAATTAAAAAAGTGTCCTCAAAATTTGGTGGCGCCCTCTTCACAAAAGCGCACTTTGCGAACAGAGTTACCCTACTTGAGTTTTTAAAAATCAAAGTGAAACTAGCATGTTTTGGGATAAATTTCGGAAGAACGCTTTTTTAAAATGGTTACGCTGACAAAAAACCTTTTCCGGAGGAAAGGGTGATGGTTTTCTTCGTTTAATTTGACTTTAGAATGAAAGGCGAGAGGTCATTAAAATTTAAAAAAACACCTAAAACTACGCACTGAACGTACCCGAACTGCTGATGAACAGCAGTCGATCTGCGCACGCAAGGAGGTGCTATTCCTATTCTTCTTCTGGAAAAACGAAAGAGAGCTTCAAAACAGACCGCAGCGCCATCTGAAGCAAAGAGCATACTTCCTGCGGACACTTTTTTGGCTGAGTGAACCATCTTGTTATGTACTATCATTGCCTTAGATAAACTTGAGCGTAAATTGTCGGATTTTAGTCTGTGTTTATGCCAATAAGACGATATTAAGTTCCCATTGAACTAGAACATAATTTTTAAAGCTGAATTGATGAGTAAAAGCCGGTTAACAGAAACAAAATCTTTGAAGAATAGCATGAAGGCCATTGACATTAAACCAAGAGTTTGTATACAAAAAAACCGTCGTTCTTAAACGACCAACCGGCATACTTTTTTTGTTTGTTTGTTTTGTTTTTTTTCCCCCACAGCCAAAGATAATGTACTATCATTGCCACAGCCACACAGCCCCACAGTAGCCTAATGCTGCTGTGCGGAGTGCGGTGTGCGTGTGTCTATCAGTCAACTGTCGTGTGTCTGATCGTGTGATGTTGATGAGCCATTAGAATGATTAGAATTTGTTCGTAATTGTTAGATGTTTTTTTTCTTTAAAAAATAATTTTCCGATAAGAATTACACCACCGTGTGTACTTCTCTGATCTTAGAGCTTTTAGTTTTAGGTACGATAGCTCTTTTAAAGCTTTTATTCGAGACCTGTATGCCTGCCAATACCCCTCCCCCATCCCATCATGCCAGCTTATAAAAGAGGCCCATGGCTTTGAATTGTTGTAGATATCGTAAGTTCAGTCTTGTTCCATGGCATCGTGTCCGTTAACACTATTAGCCCTATTTGAAAGAGAATATATTACATGTATAACGTTGTTAGATCTATTGGTGTGCTTTTAGCACTCGTGAACATGAAATGATTGTATAGATCTACAGATCTAAGCCATTAGCCCATAGCCTATTAATATAATTTATGCCTATAGTTATAGGCAACAAAGCATCATCATCTTCATATCATCTCTCTCTCTCTCTCTCTCTCTCTCTCTCTCTCTCTCTCTCTCTCTCTCTCTCTCTCTCTCTCTCTCTCTCACTCTCTGTGTGTCTGGATTATATTTTTTTAAAGCCTGGGTAGGCTTTGAATGACTTTGAATGGCCAGGCCCTTAGAACTGTTTCAGAACAAATCGAAAATATATATGCGCATTCAAGGGTGCAAAATGTCAATGCACGATGGTGCTCCGAGCTACAGAGCATAGACTGTGCCATAGTACCATTAAAAAAGCCTTAACCTCAATCCTGCAGAAAATGTCTCTCAAGAAAAACAGCGTCCGAAACAAACAGCGGTTAAGCGCAACTGCCGCGAGGGATACAATCAATATTATGTGTGTGTGTGTGTGTGTGTGTG